>NC_041380.1:469424053-469466774 GCF_002162155.2 Triticum dicoccoides | reverse complement strand
CCCCCGCGCGGTTTGTGTGAATTCCAAAGTATCTTTATATCAAACTATTGCAGTTCTTCACAAAAAATATGAATCTTTCTCTAAGCTGATGTAGGAAAAATTTATATCGACCTACACTTTTCATATTTTCAATGTTTTATATGTAAATTAAATTGCTATCCCGTGCAGCAGCGATGACTAGTAAACTTAATTCTCATTGGTTACTCATTTGTGACACGGATTGATGACGTGGCAAACATCCTACCATCCATGCCCGGCGATCCGACATCCATCCATCGTCCATCCATCTATTCTAAAGAAAATGAGAGATAAAGAAATCCATCCATCCGCCGCACCCAACACCTTGTCGCCTCCTCTGTCCCTCTCCCCAGAGAATCTCCTCGCCGTCGCCACCTCCAGCGGCCGATCCCGGCCAAATCCGGCGGCCTCTAGCAGGGTCCATCACACCCACGTGACCCCCTCTGCCCGCTCCTCCATCTCCTCTGACTAGATTCGATGGGCGCGTCCTCCTGCGACCAAGAACGACCCTCTCGATCCACTAGGGTTTGGGCTACCGCGTAGCTGTTGTGGCTCCAGCATTGCTCCGGTGAGTCTGATCCTCTCTCTTCCCTCATCACATCCCTCCTTCCTTATCTTCTTTACCACGTCCCCTCTAACCCACTGATCCGTCGTCGCTCGAGCACCGGGACGCCATGGACAGGATGGCAACTTCCTCACCTGCCCGGACACCATGGAGTGGCTAGATCTGGCCGTGGACGACGATGCCTGGTGACAAGAGACGGCCTGGCCTGCCGCCCTGAAGCCATAGCAAGGCGGATGAACGAGGAGGAGACCAGCGTCAGAGGGGATCTAGGAGGGGTCTGAAGTGGTCGTCTCTTTCGAGCGCTAAGACGGGTCTGCGGTGGATGCTGGGATGCAACTCAGGTTGATGGTGCGGCCATGGACACGACCTCCTCAACCTCGACAGCCAATGCGTCGGCAGGGGAGCAACTAATTCCTGAACCTTTGCTCCTCCTCTTTTAATTTGAAGTTCTTAGTTTAGTTCCAGATTTATATGCATGCCACCTTGTTGTGATCATCAGTTTAGTTCCAGATTGAAAATTAGTTTTGGTACATTTGTAGTGGAGTAGAGTGTGGGGTGCCAAGAAGCAAACACGATTTATCTCTTTCAATTCAGTTAATTTGCTCACTGAAATTAGGTTGCTCCCTCGATACAGTATTGTAGAGTGGCTCTGCCTCAACTCTGTTGTACTGAACCTTATAGATTCAGTGTTAGTTTTTAGCTGTCATCTATCTCTTTAAATTGAGTTAATTTGCTTGCTAAAATTAGGTTGATCCCTTGTGTTCTGTTTTTCTTGATATGTTTGATGTTCATTGATCATCCAGATTTACTAGCCCACCTGATAGAATTTGGGACTGATGCCATTCAATAGATTTTCTAGACATTTTACTGGCCAACGGATTGCATTGGAAATATATTGTTCTTCACTACCTAATGTTTTTGTCGCTAATAATAGGGCCTATAGATAGAAAGTTATTTTCCTAGTGGTTACTTATGTTTATTGTGTCTCATGCTGAAAAAGAAAATGCACAATGAGCTTGTTTGACTTTTTTGATGTTTAGAGTATACTTGATCAGGGGGGCAGTGTTATTTCCTGTGATCTTTCAATCTCATTTGCTAGTGTGATGCTTCAAGATGACAAATTTAAAAACCCAAACTATTGTAAATAAGCATTCTGCATCTTGAGCATTTAAATGTGAGCTCTTAAGCATTGTATAGCTTTTGCATATTTTGTTTCGTATTTCTTTATAAATGATGATAGTCTGCGTAAGATGTACATATGTTAATTTTTGTTGACTTGAATCTGTTATGCCCTTGATTTTTTTACTTAGGTTAACCCATAAAAACAAAATCCTTGATATTTACTGATCTCCACCTCGCTCTTGCACTCACAGACTTGAAGGCATCTATCGTCCCAGCTTTCAGAATGGAGAAACTCGTGACTTTCATATATGATCTATTGGGGATATTACTACTGGAGGTAAACCGACCTTATGTAGCCGGGTTAACTCCTTGAAGATTAGAAGCCCGTGAAGATGCAAGGATGATGGCGCTTCACGAAGGCCCAAGGCCCAAAGGTGGGTTAAAGCATGTAAATGTAAACCGACCTAGTCATGTAACTTGTATTGTAAGATAGGAAGGATAGAGACCGAACTGGACACGTTTATGATCCGGCTCAGGGACTCTGTAGCCCGGCGGACGTCAACCTATGTATATAAAGGGACGACCCGGCAGCAGTTTAGGGACAGACAACAACTCGAGAGCTAGACAAAGCGGATTCGCTCCCTGGCCTTCGAAACCCTAGCAATACCAATCACAACTAGACGTAGGCTTTTACCTTCCTTGAAGGGGCCGAACTAGTATAAAATCCCCGTGTCCCCTTGTTCGGTTTAACCCCTTTAAGCTAACCCGTAGCGATGGCTCCACGACTAAGTACTTTCACAAGGACATCTGCCGTGACAAACCCATGACAGTTGGTGCCCATCGTGGGGCTAACGCACGATGGTTTTGAGTTCTTAAAGGGCAGCTTTGATGGACTTAAGGGATACGCTGTGGGCCAGATGACGAAGAGTCGTCGCGGAAAGCTCTACATCGACAATGCAGGATGGGGTCCCGAGGCCAATTAAATCGAGTATGGGTATCGGGTCCCCTTCGGTAGGATTCACGTCTTCATCGGCAAGATCGGCGAACCGGCCCCCTGAGCCGGACATCTGTACCGACATCATCGAAACGGCTCGGCATGCAAGTTCTTCGCCGGTTCAGCCCGTGGCAAGGCATGTTTTTGTATGTATCATCCACGAATCGAGATACGAGGACGGGCCGGTGTCCGATGGAGAGACCATGGTCTGTTCTGATGACGAGTCTTTTGGAGAGACCGAATCGCTTTATCAGTTGCAGGACGGCCGGATTGATGGAGGATCCGAGGGCAACAGTATTCTGGATTCCCCTGATCTGCCAAACCAGGCCTCCATCTTCATGGCCGGCACACAATCAGCACCTCATTCATCGACCGCCGCAGCAATACTCTCCGGTTCGACAACGGCTACACTGGCAGGGGCAGGAAGCTCTGCACCGCCTCCAGCCCAAGTCATGTCTGATTTGTTCGACGCTTTGGCAACATTGATGGCCGCAGAGGTGGATGCAGCAGCCAGGGATCAGCACAATGCGGAGATTGCAAAGGTGAAAGATCAGATAGCTCGGGCTAAAGCGGACCTGGCGACAGAGAACGCTAGGATGGCTACAGAACGGGCTGAATTGGAAGCACAAGCCTATCGGGTTAGGCTGGATCAGAATGGTTCCGAGGAAGTGATGAGAAGAAGGTACCGATCGCGTCTCTCGTCGGCTTATGAGCCGCAAAATCTCTTCAGCACACCAGGAGCAGGAGCTGGTAACCAACCCATATTAAACCAGGCGGATGCACCGGGAACAGGAGCGCCGGTTCAACCGCGCACGATGGACCCGCCTCGCCAGAACAACGTGGTGCCACAGTATGTACCAACACCTCCTGGGCATTATGCCAACCCATTGGACAATATTGTGGCCGCCGCTTCATGCCTGGCGGCCCTCCCAACCGACGGCGAGTCACCAGTTGCGGTGGAAGCACGTCAGGCCAGGGATCTCCTTCAAACAGCGCTAAATCAACAGCAGGCATATTCACACAGTCATGAGAGGATTCATTCCACTCCCCGTCCAAGCCGGAGCTATAACAGACATGTGGAGGACGAACCGGCTATGTCCAGCAGTGCACGTCGCCGAAATTCACCACGAGGAAACAACCCGGAAGGGGGAGGTGCTAATGCGCAGGATGTTGTGGACCATGGCCGCGCGCGTCGGGTGGCCGAGTTAGCAGCTCGACACGGAGCACGACAACATACTCCGGTTCACCCTACCACTTCAGTAGAGCCAGGTGTGGTGTTCAGTTCCTTAGGGGTGCCGTGTCTCACCCCCGCTTTGCGTAATGTGAGACCGCCCAAGGACATCAAGGGACCTCGTAAGGTACCAAATTACACCGCCGATTTGCAACCAGAGGCATGGGTGGAGAGCTATGAGATGGCAATGGAGATGTTAGATGTGGATGAGGCAGTGTGTGCTAAATATTTCACCATGATGTTGGAAGTAACAGCTCGTACTTGGTTGAATAGCTTGCCAACTAACTCTGTCGGATCATGGGCCGAATTGAAGCACCGGTTTATCCAAAACTTCAAAGATACTTGTAAGCAGCCAATGTCAATTGTGGATCTGGCCGCTTGTGTCCAAGAGGAAGGGGAGTCCATGACCCATTGGGTCAAATGGGTCTCAGCGATTTTGCACTCATCAGATTGTATCAATGCAGACACCGCAGTGTTAACATTATAGGGCAATTGCCATTTCAAGCCACTCAAACAGAAATTAGGAAGGCTCAAACGTCACTGCAACGATATGTCAACGCTCATGGCCGCTTTGGTTAAATACGCCGACTCAGATAATACCAAGGACCCGGATTCAGAGGAGGACAAACCGGGGAAAGGCAAAAAGAACGCCAAGGGTCAGCAGCCTAATCCGGCAGGCCATGGGAACAACGGTAAGTGCAAGGCCGACAGCAGCTTGGACTTTGTTGCTAACACCAATGCTCAGGAGAATGGCCAGCGCCGTAAGGGCAAGCAGCCCCAGAGGGGTGGAGGTTCAGGCCCCAATTTGGAGTGCCTATTAAATCATCCCTATCCAAAGCATGGATCAAAGGAGAAGCCAACATCGCATCTTTGGAAGGACTATTATATCATGCGGGATTTCAAGAATTCCAATATGTTCCAGTATGATAATGGCCCGCCCGGCAGTTCAGGATGTGGTTTCCATGGGCCGGGTTACGGAGGTGGTGGTTCTGGTTCAGGGTTTCAAGGCAATCAAACCGGACACATCAATCAAGGGCACCAAGGCAACCAGGGAGGTTACAACCATCAGGGGAATCAGCAGCAACAGCAGCAGTCGGGTTACTAGAACAATCCCAAGCTGCTAAATAGCGGGCAATATCATGTTTTCACTACTAGTTTGTGTAAGAGTGATCAGAAGCTTCACAAAAGGGCGGTAAACTCTGTTGAACCGACAGTGCCTCAGTATTTACACTGGTCTGAGCAACCCATTTTATGGAGTAGAGAGGATCACCCACCCCGGGTTGATAATCTGGGTCACTTGGCCCTGGTGGTAGCCCCGCAAGTTGGGGGTTACAAGTTTACTAAAGTGCTCATGGATGGGGGAAGCAGTATCAACATTCTATATTATGACACATTCTGCCGTATGGGGTTGACACATAAGAATCTTAAACCATCAAATACGGTCTTTCATGGGGTGGTGCCTGGTAAGTCTGCATATCCTATTGGCAAGATAGCCTTAGAGGTAGCTTTTGGAGATGATTATGATTAAAGTCTAGAAACATTGATGTTTGAGGTGGTAAAGATCAAAAGTACGTACCATGCCTTGTTTTGACGGTCGGCTTATGCTAAATTCATGGCAAGGCCATGCTATGTTTATCTACAGCTTAAAATGCCAGGTCATAAGGGGACTATCACAGTACATGGAACCAGAAAGATCACTTTGGAATGCGAGGAAGGTGATGTGGCTTATGCTGAGTCGGTTTGTGCCACGGAAGAATTGAAATTTTATAAGGAGCAAGTTGATTTGGCAGATATGACCTCTTTGAAAAAGCCGACTACAGAACATGATCCGGCATTGAAGTTCAAATCGGCTACAGATACTAAGATGGTTGACTTTGTTCCTGGCGATTCATCCAAATAGTTTAGCATCAGCGCTAACCTGGATCCCAAATAGGAAAGCGCGCTCATCGAGTTCATCCGTGAGAATCGGGACATCTTTGCATGGAAACCCTCTGACATGCCAGGTGTACCGAGGGAACTCGCTGAGCACACACTCAACATTGATCCTAAGTTTAAACCGGTCCGACAGTTTCTCCGCCGCTTCAATGAAGAAAGACGTAAGGCTATCGGTGAAGAGGTAGCTCGTTTGTTGGCCGCAGGGTTTATTGTAGAGGTCTTTCATCCAGAGTGGTTGGCTAATCCGGTGCTGGTTCTTAAGAAAAACGGCACTTGGCGTATGTGTGTGGATTACACAGATTTAAACAAAGCTTGCCCTGCAGACCCCTTTGCTCTCCCTCGCATTGATCAAATAATTGATGCAACAGCAGGTTGTGACCGTTTGTGTTTCCTGGATGCATATTCTGGTTATCATCAGATCAAGATGGCAGTTAAGGACCAGGAGAAGATAGCTTTCATAACTCCCTTTGGAGCCTTCTGCTATGTTTCCATGCCTTTTGGACTCAAGAGTGCCCAGGCAACTTACCAGTGATGTGTTCAGAATTGCCTTCATAAGAAAATTGGGCGCAATGTTCATGCATATGTGGATGATATTGTGGTAAAGTCCAGAAAAGAGGAGATATTGATAAATGATTTAAGATAAACCTTTGACAATCTCCAGGTTTACAAGATGATGCTCAATCCGGAGAAGTGTGTCTTTGGTGTCCCGGCAGGCAAGCTCTTGGGTTTTCTGGTGTCAAACAGAGGCATTGAGGCTAATCCAAAAAATATTGCAGCAATTACATCCTTGGCTAAACCGGCTTGTATCAACGATGTTCAACGTCTGGCTGGCCGGATTACAGCCTTGAGCCGGTTTATCAGTCGCCTTGGAGAGAAGGCCATCCCTTTATATCAAATGCTCAAGAAAACAGATAACTTTGTCTGGAGCGAGGCAGCTAATAAAGCGTTCGAGGATCTAAAGAGGCAGCTAGCTGAACCGCCCGTGCTTGCAGCACCGATCGATAAAGAGCTGTTTTTACTATATGTGGCTACTAATGCCCGGGCTGTTAGCGTAGCCATTGTGGTAGAGCGCAAGGAGCTGGGTAAGGAGTATCCGGTTCAACGGCTAGTTTATTATATCAGTGAGGTGCTCATTGAGTCAAAGCAGAGGTATCCGCATTGGCAGAAGCTGGTGTATGGAGTGTTTATGGCAAGCCGGAAGCTTAAACATTATTTTCAGGGCCATCCCATCATAGTGGTCAGTTCAACTCCTCTGGGCAATATCATTCAAAACAGAGAAGCAACTGGCCGGATTGCCAAGTGGGCTATTGAGCTTGGACCTCATGGGCTCAAATATATACCACGCACAGCAATCAAATCCCAGGCACTCGTGGACTTCATCAATGATTGGACGGAGTTACAGGCACCTGAAGAGAAACTAGATAATACATATTGGACCATTCATTTTGATGGGTCCAGACAGTTGGAGGGCTCGGGGGCTGGACTCATACTAACTTCCCCACGAGGTGAAAAGTTTTGTTATGTCCTCCATTTATTGTTCCCTTGTACTAACAATGCAGCTGAATATGAGGCTTTGCTCCACGGTCTTCGGATGGCTAAGGAGATGAATTTGAGCCGGGTTAAGTGCTTTGGCGATTCAGATCTAGTGGCTCAGCAGGTGTCTGGCACTTGGGATTCTAAGGACCCACTCATGGCTGCATATCAGCGAGAGGTGGACACAGTGGCTGGTCACTTTAAGGGTTATCAGGTGGACCATATAGACCGGCGGAAGAATGAAGCGGCAGACGCTTTAAGTCGTCTGGGTTCCCAGCGTAAACTGGTCCCGCCCAATGTCTTTCTTGATGTGTTGCATAATCCGTCAGTCAAGGTGCCAACCGAAGAAGATTTGGCTATTCCTGATCCGGAGGCTCAGTTGGTGGCAGCTCTACATGCCATACCGGATTGGACAATCCCATATCTGGCTTACATGAACCGGGGCGAGTTACCAGACGATGAAACGTTGGCCCGACAGATAATCCGGCGTTCCAAGTCCATGACCATACTCAACGGGGAGTTACATCGCTACAGTGTTTCAGGAGCAATCCAGCATTGTGTTTCTCCTCAAGAAGGTTGTGAGATTTTGTGAGAAATCCATGAAGGGGACTGCGGTCACCACGCCGGTTCAAAGTCTTTGGTGGCTAAAGCTTTTCGCCACGGTTTTTACTGGTTGACGGCGCATGCTGATGCGGAAGATTTAGTCAAGAGATGTGACGGGTGTCAAAAATTCGCCCGCCGTGCGCACGTTCCGGCTCAAGAGTTGTGGATGATTCCAATTACGTGGCCGTTTGCAACTTGGGGGCTTGATATGGTTGGACCCTTCAAGCGATCCAAGGACAAAAAGACCCACCTATTAGTAGCAGTTGATAAATTCACCAAATGGGTGGAGGCAGAGCTAGTCAGCAAGTGTGATGCAGCCATGGCGGTTCAATTCATCAAAAAGGTGATATTCTGGTTTGGTTTTCCACACAACATTATAACAGATAATGGTACTAACCTGTCAAAGGGGGAGATGGAAGAATTTTGTTAACGTGAGCACATCCGGCTCGATCTAGCATCGGTGGCTCACCCCCAGTCTAATGGTCAAATAGAAAGGGCGAATCAAGAAATTCTACGGGGTATCAAACCCAGGCTTATGGTTCCCTTAAAGCGGACACCGGGTTGTTGGGTTGAGGAGATACCTTCTGTGTTGTGGAGCATCAACACCACACCCAATAGATCTACGGGTTACACACATTTCTTCATGGTCTATGGAGCGGAGGTGGTTCTTCCTAGTGACATCCGTCACGACTCACCCCGTGTGACAGCTTATGTGGAAGCTGATAATGAGAAGGCACGTCAAGATTCTCTGGACTTGTTGGATGAAGAGCGTGATCTGGCAGCAGCACGATCGGCGATTTATCAACAAGATCTCTGACGTTATCACAGCCGCCGGGTTAAAACCAGAACCTTTCAAGAAGGCGATTTGGTGCTCCGGCTCATCCAGGATCATACTGATATGCACAAGTTATCCCCACCTTGGGAAGGACCCTTTGTGGTCAGCAAAAATCTGCACAACGGATCTTACTACCTCATTGATGTTCGAGAGCATAAAGACTCACGTCAATCGGAGGAGGAGACCAAGCGGCCACGGAACATAGCTCTCCTTCGGCCTTACTATACTTGAAGCCATAGGCTCTTCATCTGTACATATTTATGACAGTGTGTATATTATATAATAAACCGGAGACTCCGATTAAATGGGGTATTTGTTCTTTTTACATCATGTGTATGCTATATGAGTTTACAGACAAAGCGGAGTTTTTTAATCTGGTCTTAGCAGTTGCACGGGTATAAAACAAATCACTAGGGGGCTTGGTCATATTTGAACTACAGCTACACCTCTTGATCGGTTTTGAAACCATGAAAGGATATCACTAGGGGGCTTGGTTGTTATCACACCATAGCTACACCTCTTGATAGGCATTTAAGCCATAAAATAAAAATATGTGGAGCCAAAGAGAGTGTTGCACAAAGCACAGACTCAAACATGGGCACACATTGAGCACAGCTCACAAAGTTACTTGGGGGCTCTTTTTGCAAAGCAACAAAGAGTTTGAAAGGACCCTTGTAATTGGCTATCAACCCACGGCTTGGAAGCCTGGTGTATTCACCTGAAAACCCGGGTTAACCTGCCTTCATCAAGTAAGCCACTCCTGTCCAGGTAATCCTGGTATGAAACATCGAACGTTTGACATGTCAATCTTTTATAGACCCTGAACTTGTCAAAGTTAAAACGATGATTGGTTAATTGGAGGCCCATCTTAAAAGGCTTTGTTAAATGGTTTAACTCAGAGGCCTGGCAGCCCATGAAAAGCCTCGATTTGGAGCCTGCCAGCTCATAAAAAGCCTTGCATATTTTCCTTTTTTGAGTTTTATTTGTTGAAGTTCATAAGTATTTTTTGATAAACCGGCGTCTTCGACCCAGCTTGCTTTTCAACTACAAGTTGTCGGCACATCATCAATTATAAACCGGTGTTTATTGACCCGGTCTGGTTTGACTAAATCACCAGTGTTATAAAGAAAACCTGGTAGTTATCCCGGTTCAGTTTAATATATAGACCGGTATTTCAAAAGATGGGGTTATCAACGTTCCGGATTGGTACTAACACCTTTGCCGTATACACCGTTGGTCAACCAATGAGGTATGTTATGTACAAACACTTCAATTATTTCATCTATGTATACTTCCTGGACAGTATGACCCGTCTAGCGGTAAACCGCTAGATACTTTTAAATTGTTGTACCCAGGAACACAATTCATCATGGGTTATGCATAAATATATTTCAAAAGGTGGTACCAGTTGTCATGAGGCATTACAACACATGCTCGATGTCATGGCAAATAACGGAGTTTTGGCTATCTTATTACAAGAAGCTTTCAAAGCGGATTCAACAGGGTAATTGTTTTTCACAAGATCGGCACACAATGGCAAGTAAACCGGTGACTGGTTTAAGACGCTTTGTCTGGACGGGTTGATGGTTGAGGGTCAGTTGGTGTGGGCACTTCTTCATCCCTCCCCAGACGATGGAAATCAACCGTCGACCAATCGATTCCAATTAAAGCTTGAAGTACTGCTTCCTCATGGATAAGATTTGAGGGGTTAATATCAGGAGCATAAGTGTGCTTACGAATCGGAGGCACAAGTTCTTCAACTTCATGGATGTCGGTCGGCTATCTTTTCCCTTCAGCGTCGTAAACCGGTTGGAAATGGGACAAATCTGTATCATCGGCCAGTTTACTGGCTATTGGCCGCATCTGTTTGGTCAGCCGCCGGAGGTCATCATTGTCAAAGTTTGAACCGTCTTCCTTCACACCTGGATATCCTTTAATGATATCATCCGCTTCAAGGTCTAGAATCCAGGCTTTGGCTCGAATCAGTGCGGTTAAAGCTCCTGACCTGGCAGCTGCCTTCTTCAATTCGGCATTACGGGCTGGTAACATGGCCAACTTCTCAAGTGTTTCTTTAATCAAAGTTGGGGCCGGTTTGTTGTAAGATGCTGTGCAAATAGCCTGCTGAGACCCAGAGTATAGCTGCTCAACCAATGTATATGCCGCTTTGAGCTTCATCCGCATGTCGTATGGTTCATTGACTTACGCAAAACATATAAGCAGACACTTACCAAAGATAGCAGAAGTCATAGCATTAATTTGCCGTTTCAAACCAGCTAGTTCATCTGCAACTGGTTTCAGGGCTACCTCGGCGTCTTCAGCTCTTTTGGTTTAACCGGATTTCGGTTTCCCAGTTAGCCCAATCATTGTTGAAAGATTCCTTCAGTCTCTCCATTACGGCCAGGGCTTGAGTCAGCTCCTCTTTGGCTTTTGCAGCCTCTGCTTGTTGTGACTTTACATTCTCTTGCAAGTCAGAGTTTCGGGCATCTTTGCTTCTCAGTTCAGCCTGTAACATTGAAGGTCTATTAAGCAACGAGTTATATATATTCTAAGTACAAAGCGTATAATAAGTTATGCACTTCATACTTGGGGGCTAATGCCTATTTGCTCTAAAGTGCTACATTTTATAGAAGTCTCCAGAACAATGCAAGCATTATCCTTGACACTTGGGGGCTAATGTGCGTCTGTTCTAAAACGGATGTATGGATTAAAATCCGGATTAACTTGCCAAGTTAAACCGGCCTTTGGGGGCTATGCTGCAGAAAGTTATTTAATTGTTAAAAGATGAGTCTTGTCTCTTCTTAGAGACCTGCCATTGTGAGGATCAATGATAAGAAACTTAAACTGTTACAAAGAACCTGTTTATGATTAACATCATAAAACGGTCCTTGGGGGCTACTTGGGATAGTGTTTCGGTTATAAATCAATAAACAAAGGGAGAGGAATTTACCTCATATCGCTCTTTCATCAAGTTCACCAAGCCGGCCTCATAGTCCCGGTTTGAGTGCAGACGGTTCAAGAAGCCAGAGTGAAGCTCTTCAGCGTTAAGATGAGCATAACTTGATAAATTGCTGCTCCATTTGCCTTTTTCCCTAGCAGCTTGCTCTTCTTAGGCACTATGTTGAGCCAAGATAACGGGATGGCCAGGAGAGCTATGGCCCATTCTAGTAATGATAACATCGTCTCCTTGACCTTCAGTATGTTTGGCTGGTGACAATGGAGTATCAGCATTTCTCACCGGACTACCCGGTTTTGCTCTGTAGGGTTCAACGTCAGGTGCTGCAGGTTCAGTGTCAGCTGGTTCATTGGTATTTTGGCCTTGAAGGGGCGGTTCGCCTAAGGCGGCTTCAGGATGAAGGCCCTCCGGTTCACAAGTTTGTTTCGGCTCACCTCTAAGTTCTTCTTCAAAAGTGGCCGGGTCTTCGGGCGGATTGGTGACCCGGGCTTTCTTGCTGGGTCTGGCTTTAGCCCTGCAAACAAAAATACAAAAGGATTGATATCTTATTCAAGTTCTATGATGCATTGAAGGAAAAGGTGTTACAACTTACCCGGCCACAGTTTTCAGAGGAGGAAGTTGAGTTGCTGTCGACTCGCCAGATGATGAGGGAGGAGTCACCTAATAATTTGAATCGGACGGATTAAGAGGTTGTCTGAAATAACCTGCCTTGGGGTAAGAATGGTCAGAACTAGGCGAGACCTCAGACCGGCGCTTCCGAACCGGGGTATCAGGTAAACCGGCTGAAGTGACCTATTGGCCACTGTGCCGGGTTGTCCGGCGAGCTTCATGCTGCCGAGTCTTCAAAATAAATGTTGGATCCAAGTGAGCAAAAGGATGAGAAAAGCTTACTTTCCAGACTGCTTGGCGGGTTTTTTGTGTTGGCATAGAGTCTGAACCAGAGGAAAGGGTAATTACCTCTACATCATCAGCTTGACTAGCTTCTGCGTCCTCCTGAGGAAGATCATTGTTAATGAGATGCATGAAAAGAGAGCCAAGTGAGTCAAGTTCTACCTCAACTTCTGGATCATCAGTGTCATCATCAAGCTCCATGTTGATCCAGTCAGCCGTTTTCCATTTTGATGTTCGTTTCACGGCTTTGGTTTTTGGGCGAGATGGTTTGACCGCTCTGTCCCCAGTTGGTTTTACCGCTTTTTCTATGGTTTTCCGTTTCCAGAAGGGGTCATCACCCTATACATACATACACAAAAGAAGGATTACAGGTTGCACAAGATAAAAATAGTAAAGGTGAAAAAGAAGTATAATGCTTACAGCAGGCGGTTTGTTCTTGGCATAGAAGGGACTCAAACCGGTTTGACTACAGGCCAGTTCCGATTCGTTCAGAATTTTCTTTACACCTTCAGTGACTTCTTCATCAGATAATTGAAGGTTGCAATGGCGTTGAGGGTCGTCAACTTCACCGGTATAGTCACACATTAAACCGGGACATCGGCTTAGAGGCAAGATGCTCCAAGATATCCAACAGCGCACGAAATCCACACCTGTTAAACCATTGGACATAAAGGCTCGGAGTTTGGCAGTTGAGGGGCATATTTCGCCCTTCCGGCGGAGCTCAAGCGTTGTGGCATCGGATGAGTATTGGAAAGCCGGTGATCACGAAAGCCTGGAAGGGGATTTTCGTCTTCAGGCGAAGTGTCTCTGCAATAAAACCAAGTTTGGTTCCATTCCTTTGGGTGGCTGTGATGTTTGGCATGAGGGAACTCAACTTCTTTCCGCTTTTGAATCGAGACACCACCAAGTTCTTTGTTCGGGCCATTTACAAACTCTGTGTGCCGGTTTAAGTGAAAGAAATCTCGGAACAGTTCTGCAGTTGGTTCTTCCTGTAAGTATGCTTCACAGAAGACCTGGAAGTTGCATAGGTTGGATACTGAATTTGGCCCAATATCTTGGGGATGGAGTTGGAAATTGGCAAGCACATCCCGGTAAAACTTTGATCCTGGCGGTTTGAAGCCACGGCTTATGTGGTCGACAAAGACCACCACCTCACCCTTCCTTGGGGTCGGAGGATTTTCTGTTCCTGGAACTCGCCATTTAATTTCAGTTTTCTTAGGCAGGGAGCAGATGCTAACCATCTCATTCAGCTGAGTTTCAGTAACCCGGGAACGAGCCCAGTTGCAAGCAGTGAATTGTTTGGCCATTGTGAAACAAACAAGCTGAAAATGAAAGGCCAGTTTATAAGTCACGCATGATGATATGCAAGATGCAATGGAGTAAGAGACATACTGATATGTGAAATGGCATAAACCAGAGACTAATGCAATAAGAAAAAAAAGGTAATACCAGGACAGGGGTACTCAGACACTGTTAAACCAGAGTATAACTATAAAGGTAAAGGGCTCCTCCGGTTTATCAGAGGGCTAATGGTATAGATTGATTATGCAAAGTTAAACCGCCTAGGTTGGCGTGAGGAGAAACAGATTTCACAGAGACACATGAAAATGTCAGATCTAAGGTAAGACAGAAAAGGAAAAAAATATTGACCTAAAAAGGGGGTAAGACCCGAAACAGTTTATGAAGGACTACATCAGCTTTTTCGCATAAGGATCTATGGTGGTAACAGAAGATTAGCCACGGCAAGGGATATGATAGATGAGAAACATTCATCTACAGGCTAACGAAGAACAACACCAAAAGATCCGATGAACTTCAAGAACCACGAAGAACGGGGAAACCCTAATGGATCTAGAAAGGAAGGGGGAAGGACTTACTGCGGCCGCGGAAGTAGTGGAGGGGTGCTGCAGAACTTTGGTGCAAACAGGTCGATGCAGCGGCCGACGATGAAGCAGAGGCGAGGCTTGGCGATGATGGCGGCGCTCAGGTGCGAAGACGTCGCGAGGAAGAAGAAGGGAGGAAAGGATAGCGGAACGAAAATAAAGGGGTCCTCTACCCCTATTTATAAGATGAAGTGATGAAACGACAAGTGCGGGAATCGAGGAGCCCAAAAAATGGATAAGTTAATAAGGGTGTCGCCTCGGTGACTGAAGACACATTAAATGAAGGTAATGTTTGACATCAACGGATGGATGATGTCAGGGCGGTTTATCATAATTTTGAAGTATGATGTCACGGCGGTTTACAAGATCAAGGTGAAGATATGAGGGAGGAATTTTCCTAAGTGTAGAAGATTGACATGAACAAGTTCAAACCAATATGGGGCCTAATGTTGGGGATATTACTACTGGAGGTAGACCGGCCTTATGTAGCTGGGTTAACTCCTTGAAGATTAGAAGCCCGTGAAGATGCAAGGATGATGGCGCTTCACGAAGGCCCAAGGCCCAAAGGTGGGTTAAAGCCTGTAAATGTAAACCGACCTAGTCATGTAACTTGTATTGTAAGATAGGAAGGATAGAGACCGAGCCGGACACGTTTATGATCCGGCTCAGGGACTCTGTAGTCCGGCGGGCGTCAACCTATGTATATAAAGGGACGACCCGGCAGCGGTTTAGGGACAGACAACAACTCGAGAGCCAGACAAAGCGGATTCGCTCCCTGGCCTTCGAAACCCTAGCAATACCAATCACAACTAGACATAGGCTTTTACCTTCCTTGAAGGGGGCGAACTAGTATAAAATCCCCGTGTCCCCTTGTCCGGTTTAACCCCTTTAAGCTAACCCATAGTGATGGCTCCACGACTAAGTCCTTTCACAAGGACATCTGCCGTGACAAACCCACGACATGATCTGAATGAAATGTTTAGGACTTGCGGCAGTGGATTTAACTTGCCTGCTACAAAGTTTTGAAATAACTACTACTAATTTGCAAGATACAGTCGTTATTTGGTATATAGCTACATATCAAATATATGGTATTATGTTACGATTGTTAATATGATCATGCAATTGAACATATTTCTTGCCAGAACAATGGCTAGCATGTCAATTATTATATGACATGCTCCAAACTTTTAGTTTTTGATTGTATCTCAAGCATTGTCTCCTGTATTTGTTTCCGTCGACAACTGCTTGTGTAATATACAAACAACTACAAAACTAGAGATGCCGTGTTATAATCAATAATCATTTACTAAAATTTAGCTTCTGCTTGCTACCGGTGAGATCTATTTCCTGTTTTTGTCTACTAATCATCAGTTACTAGAATTTACCTTCTGCCTGCTACTGCTTCTTTCTTGACGCCACTAGGTTGTACTGAAACGTGGAGACTTTACACCTTGCAAGATCATTCGGTGGTAGTGACCCATATGATGGTAGACTCGTCTGCCTCCCCTAGCCGCATCCTTGGTGATGAAGCTCGGCCTAGGCTACAACCCCCTCCTATGAGCTCCTCACATATTTTTCTAACCCTCCTACTTGCTTGTTGGTTCTATGCTCTACCTTTGTGAGGTGTAATTGTTCAATTTTGTTCATAGTCGAGCATTGGATGATATTGTATTTGTCATTATGTACATGGTTCATGAACTATGCCAGCCTACAGCTTTGTTGTACTAGTGATAGTAGGATAATGCAAGTTTTGACAATCCATACATATTTCCTCATGTTCAGTGTCTCTCCAGTTTCTGATCTGTCTGTCTTCTAACCAAGTGAAACCAAGAACATACACTTTGATCAATGCACGATTCAACCTGTTCTCTGTTTAAGGGTGTCGGTGTCAAAACCGGCGGATCTTGGGTAGGGGGTCCCGAACTGTGCATCTAGGCCGGATGGTAACAGGAGGCAGGGGACACGATGTTTTACCCAGGTTCGGGCCCTCTTGATGGAGGTAAAACCCTACGTCCTGCTTGATTAATATTGATGATATGGGTAGTACAAGAGTAGATCTAGCACGAGATCAGAGAGGCTAAACCCTAGAAGCTAGCCTATGGTATGATTGTACGTTTTCCTACGGACTAAAACCCTTCGGTTTATATAGACACCGGAGAGGGTTAGGATTACATAAGGTCGGTTACAAAGGAGGAGATATCCATATCCGTGTTGCCTAGCTTTCCTTCCACGCCAAGTAGAGTCCCATCCGGACACGAGACGAAGTCTTCAATCTTGTATCTTCATAGTCTAACAGTCCGGCCAATGGAGATAGTCCGGCTGTCTGGAGACCCCCTAATCCAGGACTCCCTCAGTAGCCCCTAAACCAGGCTTCAATGACGATGAGTCCGGCGCGTAGTATTGTCTTCGGCATTGCAAGGCGGGTTCCTTCTCCGAATACATCACAGAAGAATTTGAATACGAGGATAGTGTCCGACCCTGCAAAATAAGTTCCACATACCGCCGTAGAGAGAATAATATTTTTGCAAATCCAATTTGCTGACTTGTTTTAGCAGCATGACGTTATGTCATGGCCCGATGATTGTTCGAACCGTTTTTCTTTAACCAGCTCCACACATAACGCGAGGCGGTTTCTTGAAACGTCTTGTCAAAGCAGAGATCGTGTTCCCCCAATTACGGGATTCTCATGAATGCGGTAGTGGGTAACCCAACCATGTCTAGGACTCCTAGATCATAGGCAAGTCCTAAACGACTACGGAGAGGACGCTTGATATTCACCCTCTTTATAAAGGGACAATGTTTTCGCTTTTTCCCTCTCGTGTTCAATCGAACCCTTCCCTCGCCTCGAGTTCCAACACCCAAAGCCCAGGTTAGGTGCTCCGGATCTTCAATCATGTCCGGATCCAGCCTTCAAGGCCGATGGATGCCTCCTTCATGACGGAAGAGGACATCAAGAAGTTGAGGGAGGCCAGATACCTGACCGCCGAGGTTTCGCATCGGCTTCCTGCTCGAGGGCAGGTCGTCCCTACTCCCGAACCCAACGAGAATGTCGTGTTCGTTTCCCACTTCCTCCAAGGCCTAGGCCTCACTCTGGATCCCTTTGTCAGGGGTTTGATGTTCTATTATGGGATAGATTTCCACGATCTAGCTCCGGACTCCTTTCTCCACATCTCGAAATTTATTGTCGTGTGTGAGGCCTTCCTCCGCACTACCCCTCACTTCGGCCTGTGGCTCAAGACCTTTGAAGTGAAGCCGAAGATGATCGAGGGGCAACATGCAGCGTGCGGAGGTGCATCAATAGGCAAGATGGCGGGAGCTCCATGGCGGAAAGGTTCCTTTCTAGAGGTGTCCGAATTATGGCAACGGGAGTGGTTTTACGTCACAGCTCCCAAAAGTGCCAAGTGGGCGGCTGCCCCCACTTTCCGCTCGGGCCCCCCACCACGACTAATGTCATGGATTAGCAGGGGTATGAGCTAGGGTCCAGCCAAGGACGTGCCTATACTGCAAAGCCGCATTCGAGATCTCTTCGAGGGAGATTTTAATTTGGTCGTGGTAATACAAGTTATGCTGGTTCGTCAAGTCCAGCCTTGCAAACGCCGGCCCCTTCGCTTGTGGGAGTTCAACCTAGAAGGACTGAGTGCCACTCAAAGTTTCCTCGGCCTGACGCACGAGGAGATGTACAAGTCATTCTTCGGACCTCAAATAGAGTGTCCAGACACTACTGAGGACGTGGGCCTGAGCAGTAACCATGCCGTCGAACAAGTAAGAAATCCTCTAGCCGAACACACTGCCCTTTATTCATCATGAAGTTATTTCTAAGAATTTGCTCTTTGACCAGGACTGGCTAACAAAGGCGAAGATGATTCGGTGTTCGGCCCCCCTCCCTGAGGATTTGGAAAATCTGGTATTGGAAAAGATGCTCGAGCTCGCACCTTGCCCGGAGCCCTCGAAGGAGGATATAGGGGGGAATAATATGGGCGGAAACGGGCCCCCATCGCTGCCAGTTCCAACCGAGGGAATGAGCGCCTCCTTAAAGGAGGATAACCGGGGGAGGAAGAGGACTGCTTCCGAGGATCCGGAAGCCGAGGCCTCCAAACGAGAGAAGAAGTCTCCAACAGAGGGTCCTGCCTCGGGGGGTGCTCTTGCCGCACAAAGTCTGCGGGGGGATCAGCCCTCCAACGAGTCGTAAGTGATCCAAAAAATGTTTTAATAGTGAAGGTATACTATCTTTCTTCTGAGAAAATAACCGCCGCATATATCTTGCAGTTCGGGTCTTAGCCCTTCTCAGCTGAGCTCGTCTTCGGGGGATCTTCTTCCGGAGATGATGGAGAGCAAAAAGCCTCCCCCGGACTCCTCCGCTCAAGAAGCGGGAGACCCCGAAGTGTCGTCACAGAGGGCCTCTCCGGATCCGGTGAGGCCAAAAGATAATCCCATAGACCCCCGAAGTCCCCAGCGCCCGGCTCCCGAAGAGAGCAAACAAAAGAGTCCGGCACCGTCTGGTATGCGATCGGACGTTCTGAGGGAGCTGTTGGGGCGAGCGGCCATCTCGGAAGAACACCGTACGCTGATGGGTATGATGATGGAAAGAATTTCGTCAGCCGAAAGCGGATTACATGAAGCCTTTATGAGTCTACTGATAGGCTTTGAGGTACGTGAAATAATATGTGATAGTACCGCACATGTTAGGTGTGCCCTATGTAGATAGTAGCCCCTGAGACTCTGGTTGTCGTCGAGAACGGCGGCGAACAGAGGATCATAGTCCCAGGCAATAACCAGACTGCCTTTATGTGCAGGTGGTGGAAGCTCCGGTGGCTAGCCGGACTAGTGAGTTTGCTGAATTAAAATGGCAACTGGATGCGGCAGACACCGACATCGAGCTTGTTAACAAGCGGCTTGACAAATCACAGGGTAAGTAATGTTTTCTGGTGAATGTCACACAATAAGAGCAGCATGATGCCAGTATCTTTAATATGTTGTGACTGCAGACGGAGCTGCCACTGTGGAGACCCTTCGGGCGGAACTCGCCCGAGACAAGGAACAAGCGAGGGTTAGTAATGCAGCTGCTTTGAAGGCGGTTGAAGAGTTAAGAGCCGAGAAGGCCACCCATTGCGAAAGCAAAGAAATTATGGCCAAGATGGCCATACAATTAAAAGGCACTGCCGACCGTTGCCAGTTCTTTGAAGAAGAGAACCGAGTGAAGGCAGCGGACCTTGAGAAGGCCACTATGGCAACCAAAGACAGTCGCTCTTCTATGAGGGCGAAGAAGGAGGAGCTGCACGAAGCTGGGATATTGTGGCTGGGAAGCCCTTTCTGCTGGGAGATCCGCGGTATGCCCCTCTGGATCGGCTGTGGAGTTCGGCAGACACATATATGGACTTGGCGGCGAGCGCTGTCGATGCGGTCGAATACTTCCAAGATCAATCAGATCATGAAGTGGACAAGCTATTCTGGTCGCAATTCAACGTTCTAGAGCGTCCGCTTTCCTTGACTGATCAGCTAGCCGAATGGTCCGAACTTAATAGGTTGTCCGGACTCGCCATGAGGTCTGTTGTAGATCATTTATGGCCGGAGAAGCCGAAGCTAAACAGTATTTCAGCTTAGTGCAGCAGTTCCTTGGTGCGGTGCCACGCATCAATGCGATGAAGAGGTCGGCATGCATAGAAGGCTCGCGGATGGCCTTTGCCCGTGTCAAGGCATACTGGGCGGAGATGGATGCTACCACTGTTGCGGCGCAAGGTTCGGCCATAGGCCGAGTAGCTGTCGAGCACTATTTTGAAGAGGTTCTTGAGGGTGCTCATTTGATAGAGTCCTAGTGCTCAAAGAATATTATGTTTGAATGACATGTATTCCCATTGTAAACATAATGTTTTTATGAAATATAGTAAGGCTGTATTTATACTTTTGCCGGAAAGTAATGTGATGCCTCCTGTGTGGCCGTTTGTGTATATATGTATATAACCTGAAAGATTGCAGCCGTCAGCTTCAACCCCCACACATATAATGCGGAGGTGCTCGCAAAAACGTGTGTTCACACTTAACCCAACGTCTTGGTCCTATTAAGGAGATGATAGCGCAGCGAACGAGGCAACCAGACTATAATGCTTTAACACTTTCACTTAGCCATAGGAGTTTGACAGTGGGGCTACTAGATAGCCCCTGGTGGCTCCGCACTCTCCCGATCTCGGGGTGCATACATGCCTGGACGGAAAATGGCCCTTCGTTAAGGCGGAGGAATTCTAACATTCCGATAGGTCATCAAGTGGTTGACCAGTCTCACGCTATATCATGACAGTCAGTTTTCGGCTTTCTCTACTGAGGTGCTCGCCCGGGTGAACCATGGCACAATCGCAGTAGTTCTCCTGGTGCTGCCTTAGCCGATAAAGCGGAACGTAAGGCACCAAAACACAGGAGCCGGGCAAACCCAACATTTGACCAAAGACAATGATTCGAAGCTGATGCATATAAGGCCAAACTCGCGACGCCGAACACTCCCTAAGGTATTCGGTCTTTATGGTATAAAGCAGGCCTAAATAGTGCCGTTTGTAAGAAGCCCCTTGTGTCCAGGTACGTGCATTATTCTGACATGGCCACATGCCAAGAAGTCAGCATCCTTCTCAATTGTACTGAGAATTCGAGGGATGTGTACCAACAAGAGACAGTAAAAAAGGTTTATGCAGGGTCTTAATCTAAAAAGAATCCTTGGAGCGGGTCCCTGCTGCATGTCTGCGCCTATGTCTCCGTTGTGCCGTATCCTGGACGGGTGTAGCACGATGATCATCTGTAAAAGAGAGGAACTTAGGTGAAAAAGTTGTCGTGCAAAAAGATAGTTTTTAAAGAAACCATGTATAACTAAAAATGAGTAGAAATTGCCACTTGTCTGTGCACGTTGAGCCCCTTGTATTTGTAATAGGGGTGTGGCCATCAATCCGGTACAAATTACATATAGCAGCGCCGGACCCGTCTAACCGCGTCCGTGGTCTTGACGACCTATCAAATGCTTTAGTTGGTGAGGCCGTTTTTAGTGTGCGGCTGCCAAGGCAGTCGCATTCTCTTCGGCGCGTGGAGATTGCTTAATACTTCCCACTGTAATGATGCCGCATGGACCGAGCATCTTGAGCGTCAGGGAAGCGTAATGTGGTATTGCATTAAAGCGAGCAAAAGCTTCGCATCCAAGTAGTGCTTGATAGCCACTTTGGAATGGAGCGATGTGGAAGGTTAAATGTTCGCTACGGAAGTTATCGGGGAAGCCGAATATAACCTTTAGTAGCAGGCAGCACGTCCAATGAGCCCCTGGGCCTGGAGTTACTCCTTTAAAGGTAGTATTGCTATGGCAAATTTTCATTGGGTCTATCCCCATTCCATGGATTGTATCCCGGTATATCAGATTGAGACTGCTGCCACCGTCCATCAGGACTCGTGTGAAGTGGTATCCGTCAATTATTGGTCTAATACCGGGGCAGCCCATCCTGCACGCCGGATACTTGTTGAGTAATCATGATGGTCGGAAGTGATCGGTTGAGACGACCAGTGGCAGGACTCCGCGGTGATGTGCCTTTGAGCATATTTTTCTGGGAGTGCCGTTTTGTTTCTCCCCTTGATCACGTGTAACACAATTACTGTTTTGACTTCTGGTGGAAATTTCTTTTGTTCCCCAGTGTCTTGCTTGAGAGGCTCATCCTCGTCTTCGCTTGGTGTATCCTCCCCCTTGTGTACGGCGTTGAGCTTGCCGGACTGCTTGAAGACCCAACATTCTCTGTGGGTATGATTAGCGGGTTTACCAGGGGTGCTATGGATCTGACATATTTGGTCCAGAATTTTGTTTAGGCTGGACAATTTGTCTCTGGCGCCTTTAGAGGGCGGCTTTTGCTGTCCTAGCCGAGAGCTTTTGAATCCGGCGTTTACTGTCGTGCTCTTCGTGCTGTCTTCTTTATTCCGGCGTTTGTTATTGCTGTTGCGCCATGATTTCCCGTTTCCATCTCTAACTTCAGATGTACTAGGGTCGATGGTGCTGCATCTGGCTAGCCAGCTGTCCTCACCCGCGCAAAAGCGGGTCATGAGGCTTGTTAATGCTGCCATTGTTCTCGGCTTTTCTTGGCCGAGGTGTCTGGCAAGCCATTCATCACAGACGCTATGCTTAAAAGCTGCCAAGGCTTCGGCGTTCGGACAGTCAACAATTTGGTTCTTTTTAGTAAGAAACTTGTTCCAAAGCTTTCGGGCTGACTCTCCGGGCTGTTGAGTTATATGACTCAAATCATCCGCGTCCGAGGTCGGACATAAGTCCCTTGAAAATTTACCCGAAAAGCGTCTTCGAGCTCTTCCCAGCTTCCAATGGAGTTTTCGGGGAGGCTTTTAAGCCAGTGACGAGCTGGCCCTTTGAGCTTGAGGGGTAAGTACTTGATGGCATGGAGATCATCTCCTCGAGCCATATGGATATGGAGGATATAGTCCTCAATCCAGACCCCAGGGTCTGTTGTTCCGTCGTATGCCTCTATGTTTATGGGTTTGAATCCCTCTGGAAATTCATGGTCCAGCACCTCATCAGTGAAACATAAGGGGTGTGCGGCACCCCTGTATCTGGGTGTACCGCGTTGTTCGGATGTTTGTTGTGTTACATCGTATGCTGGGGCGCGCTTGCTTGGTCCATAGATGGATCTGGTTGCGCCGTCCTTTTGATGCGAGCCCTCGCATAGACCGCGTATTGGCTTATGTGCGGCATTGCTTGCCATTTTATGTTGGCCGTGAGGTCGTCTATCCGGCCAGATGGCTGTTTTAATTTTTGGTTGTGGGGGGTCTGAGGCCTCCTCATCGAATTCAGGTAGCAACTTCCTCTTTGGGTAGCTCTTGGTGGGGCGATTGCCGCCGTACTTCGTTGCTGTGTTGAGTACTTTACTCCATCTGATTTGGAGTGTGTCCTGCGCAGCCTTGAGCCTTTGCTTCTGCTTCTTCATACTCCTCGCGGTGGCAACAAGCCTTTGATGGGCATTCTGCTGCTCCGGGTGCCTGTCCGGCGTTATGTCGTCCGGACTATTATCTTTGACAGAATTGGTTTGTTCGGTTTGATTCTCCGTATTGCCGTGGTCCGGCGGTGGTTCGCCCTGCTCCAACGCTGGGTCTGTACGATCGTTATTTCTGCCGAGGCGGGATTTGGGGCGGCGCTTGTGCCGCCACTTTGACTGCTTCTCGAGGAAACAAGCCTTCGGCGCGTCCTTCCGTTCCTCGTCGTCGTCTTCTTTTGGTGTGTCCACCATGTATACGTCATATGATGAGGTGGACGTCTAGCGCCCTGTGGGCGGTGGTTCCTCTTCGCCTCCCGCATCGTCGTGCATATCATCGATGTCTTCGGAGTCGAAGTCGAGCATGTCAGTTGAGTCATCGATAGTGGCTATTAAGTGGGTGGTGGGTGGGCGTCGAATTTCTTCGTCGTCCGCATCCCAATCCTGTTGGCCATAATCCGGCCAGGGCTCTCCTGACATAGAGAGAGACCTTAGTGAATTCAGAATGTCGCCGAAGGGCGAGTGCTGAAAGATATCCGCGGCGGTGAATTCCATGATCGGCACCCAATTGGATTCGGTTGGCAGGGGCGCGGGCGGTTCGGAGTCAGAAAAAGAGTCCGGCACCTTGGAGTCACGGGCTGCGTAGAGGATTATGCTGGTGTTTGGCTCGATCACCGTTGAGACTGCAGCACCTGAGGCGGTGTCTAACCACCCGTCCTCGATTGTCGCAGTTGGCTCCAAGCTAAGGGTCGGAGCTGATGCGGGCGCGGCCTCTGGGGTACTGCTTGGCGGCAGAGCTAGGTCATACCCATCACGACAGTGCGGCGCGCCCGGCTGTGGCTCGAATCTGACCTGACGGCCATGTAGTTCAAACTTCCAAATCTGACCTGACGGCCAAGCGAATTAGCCCGCAGTGCAAAGCCGCCGAATACGAAGATTTGTCTGGGGAGAAAAGTCTCACCCTGGACCGCATCACTATCAATGATAGTAGGAGCCATCAAGCCTAACGGCGATGACACAGAGGAACTCTCAATGAAAGCACCATTGTCGGTGTCAAAACCGGCGGATCTCGGGTAGGGGGTCCCGAACTGTGCGTCTAGGCCGGATGGTAACAAGAGGCAGGGGACACTATGTTTTACCCAGGTTCGGGCCCTCTTGATGGAGGTAAAACCCTACGTCCTGCTTGATTAATATTGATGATATGGGTAGTACAAGAGTAGATCTAGCACGAGATCAGAGAGGCTAAACCCTAGAAGCTAGCCTATGCTATGATTGTATGTTGTCCTACGGACTAAAACCCTTCGGTTTATATAGACACCGGAGAGGGTTAGGGTTACATAAGGTCGGTTACAAAGGAGGAGATATCCATATCCGTGTTGCCTAGCTTGCCTTCCACGCCAAGTAGAGTCACATCCGGACACGAGACGAAGTCTTCAATCTTGTATCTTCATAGTCTAACAGTCCGGCCAATGGAGATAGTCCGGCTGTCCGGAGACCCCCTAATCCAGGACTCCCTCAAAGGGCCTTCTTATTGTTGTTACCGAATGTTATGGATTGCCGTTGTGATTGAATTTGTTTCACTCATGGAAATTAGCTCCTTTACTTGCTCTGGTTTAGTTAAGATTGATGATACCATGGATAAGAGCATGCACATTACTATTGAATTTGTTTCATGTATGTGTCTACTAAGCATCAATTAATACTAGTTGGCTTTTGCATGCTGACCACTGTTGATAATTAGATACTAGGTATGTGATGCGCTAATTGTACACCTGCATTTCCAAGTTAATTCAGTGTTGGTGTTGATTTGATGCCCATGTTCAGAAACAAATTACAATAGGCTAAATAGGTTAATCTTCTTGGTTTGTTCTCGTGCAGGTGATTGACGAGCTGATCTTCTTCCACCAGTGGTAGGGGAGTGATGCTGGAGCAGTACATCGATCAACAGATCAGCTTGCCATTTGGGCAAGGAGAAGATGGGATGGCCCTAATGCAGTAACATCACCATGTGGCAAATCCAGGAGATGGACACACCATTGGTGCCTGGGTGATGGGATAAAGTAATTGTACCAGTGACACGATATTTGTGCTTCCCATTGATGCTATGTGTGAACAGCTAAAATGTGTGCTTCTCATCCAATCTATGTTGATGTGCTCGTGCACCTATTGGGTTTTTTCTGTTTACTTGCACTTGTGGAACTATTTTTTGTGGACTTGTTGGGCCATGAACCCTGCTGTGTAGAGGAGATGATTGATGATTTATTGTATTTCATGTGATGTGTTACTGAAATGAAATATAATGAAATATAGTATTATATTGTATTTATTTTCTAATGGGCCTATCCAGAAATGTGCATGCTTTTGACAAAATAATGTGGCAGCAAAAATAAATCAAACCAATTCAATTAAGAAAATAGGTATTGGGCTGGGCCTATGTCTGCTAGATTGGTAGATTGGGCTGTGAAATTCATGATAATCGGGCCAGGCCCATGTAGGCTATTGGACTGGGCTATGAAATATATGATCATTCCATTTGGTCACTAACAATGCCACGTAAGCTCAGCCATGTCAGGTACTATGTGGCTCAGGCAAATGGGTAATGACCTTTCTAAAATTTTGATCATTAGTCTATCTATGACAAAAATTCCAAAAAGGTCATGTTTGTTCGTTCTTGATGGCCAACTGTTGACCTTCTGAATTTGGTCAAAAAAGGTCAATAAATGATAATAATGACGAATCAATGACCAAAATGGGGAGTCATAATTGACCGTATTTCTTGTAGTGGTAGGAAAAGACCATCGCTCGTCCCCGACCACCACTCATAAGGAGGACAATCAAAGAACACCTCATGTTTCAAATTTGTTACATAACGTTTACCATACATGCATGCTACTGGACTTGCAAACTTCAACACAAGTATTTCTCAAATTCACAACTACTCAACTAGCACAACTTTAATATCACTACCTTCATATCTCAAAACAATCATCAAGCATCAAACTTCTCTTAGTATTCAAAACACTCATAAGAAAGTTTTTACTAATCTTGAATACCTAGCATATTAGGATTATTTAAGCAAATTACCATGCTATTTAAGACTCTCAAAATAATCTAAGTGAAGCATGAGATATCAATAGTTTCTATAAAACAAATCCACCATCGTGCTCTAAAAGATATACGTGAAGTACTAGAGCAAAACTATATAACTCAAAAGATATAAGTGAAGCACATAGAGTATTCTAATAATTTCCGAATCATGTGTGTGTCTCTCAAAAGGTGTGTACAGAAAATATGATTGTGGTAACCTAAAAATCAAAGACTCAAATCATACAAGACGCTCCAAGCAAAACACATATCATGTGGTGAATAAAAATATAGCTCCAAGTAAAGTTACCGATGGAAGTAGACGAAAGAGGGGATGCCTTCCGGAGCATCCCCAAGCTTTGGCCTTTTGGTGTCCTTAGATCATCTTGGGGGTTCCATGGGCATCCCCAAGCTTAGGCTCTTGCCACTCCTTGTTCCATAATCCATCAAATCCTTACCCAAAACTTGAAAACTTCACAACACAAAACTTAAAGTAGAAAATCTCGTGAGCTCCGTTAGCGAAAGAAAACAAAAGACCACTTCAAGGTACTGTAATGAACTCATTCTTTATTTATATTGGTGTTAAAACTACTGTATTCCAACTTCTCTATGGTTTATAAACTATTTTGCTAGCCATAGATTCATCAAAATAAGCAAACAACACACGAAAAACAGAATCTGTCAAAAACAGAACAGTCTGTAGTAATCTGTACCTAGCGCAAGATCTGGAACCCCAAAAATTCTAAAATAAATTTCTGGACGTGGGGAATTTATCTATTAATCATATGCAAAAATAATTAACTAAATATCACTTTCGAAATAAAAATGGCAGCAGTTCTCGTGAGCGCTAAAGTTTCTGTTTTTACAGCAAGATTAACAAGACTTTCCCCAAGTCTTCCCAACGGTTCTACTTGGCACAAACACTAATTAAACACAAAAAACACAACCAAAACAGAGGCTAGATAAATTATTTATTATTAAACAGGAGCAAAAAGCAAGGAATAAAAATAAAATTGGGTTGCCTCCCAACAAGCGCTATCGTTTAACACCCCTAGCTAGGCATAAAAAGCAAGGATAGATCAAGGTATTGCCATCTTTGGTAGGCAATCCATAAGTGGCTCTCATAATAGATTCATAAGGTAATTTAATTTTATTTCTAGGAAAGTGTTCCATGCCTTTCCTTAATGGAAATTGGAATCTAATATTTCCTTCCTTCATATCAATAATTGCACCAATCGTTCTAAGGAAAGGTCTACCAAGAATAATAGGACATGAAGGATTGCAATCTATGTCAAGAACAATAAAATCTATGGGCACATAGTTCCTATTTGCAACAATAAGAACATCATTAATGTTTCCCATAGGTTTCTTAATAGTGGAATCCGCAAGGTGTAAGTTTAAAGAGCAATCATCAAAATCACGGAAACCTAACAAAACACACAAAGTCTTTGGAATCGTGGAAACACTAGCACCCAAATCACACAAAGCATAGAATTCATGATCTTTAATTTTAATTTTAATAGTTGGTTCCCACTCATCATAAAGTTTTCTAGGGATAGAAACTTCCAACTCAAGTTTTTCTTCATAAGATTGCATCAAAGCATCAACGATATGTTTGGTAAAAGCTTTATTTTGACTATAAGCACGGGGAGAATTTAGCATGGATTGCAACAAGGAAATATAATCTATCAAAGAGAAGCTATCATAATTAAATTCCTTGAAATCCAAAATAGTAGGTTCATTAACATCTAGAGTTTTGATCTCTTCAGTCCCACTTTTATCAAATTTAGCATCAAGATCTAAAAACTTCGAATTTTTGGAATGCCTTCTAGGCAAAGGTGAATCATATTCAGTCCCATCATTATCAAGATTCATATTGCAAAACAAAGATTTAATAGGGGACACATCAATAACTTTTAGATCTTCATCTTTATTTTCATAGTTTTCCGGCTTAGCGGCCATCTTATTAACTAAGGTAGCCTGCTTATCTGAAATTTCAGCTATTAACTTCTCAAGACAAGCAATTTCGGGTCTCAAACCATCATATTCTTTAGACATATCATCGAGATATTTATTCATATAACTCATAAAGCTTTTTTGTTCCTTAAGCTCGTTTCTAAAGAAATTATTATGCTCAAATTGTAAGACCATAAAACTCCTAACGTTGCTTTCGATTTCTTCTAACCTTTTAAGGTGAAGATCACCAAATCGGGGAAGAGCCATCGTAACAAACAAGCAATCCAACACACGAGCAAACAAGAAGCAAGCGAAAAAGAGGCGAATATAAAAGAGAGGGAGGATAGAGAGAGAGGGCGAATAAAACAGCAAGGGTGAAGTGGGGGAGAGGAAAACGAGAGGCAAATGGCAAATAATGTAATGCGGGAGATAAGGGTTTGTGATGGGCACTTGGTATCTTGAATTTTGAGTAGACCTCCCCGGCAACGGCGCCAGAAATCCTTCTTGCTACCTCTTGAGCACTGCGTTGGTTTTCCCTTGAAGAGGAAAGGGTGATGCAGCAAAGTAGCGTAAGTATTTCCCTCAGTTTTTGAGAACCAAGGTATCAATCCAGTAGGAGGCTACGCATGAGTCCCTCGCACCTACACAAAACAAATAAATCCTCGCAACCAACGAGATAAGGGGTTGTCAATCCCTACACGGTCACTTATGAGAGTGAGATCTGATAGATATGATAAGATAATATTTTTGGTATTTTTATGATAAAGATGCAAAGTGAAATAAAAGGCAATGAAAATAACTAAGTGTTGGAATATTAATATGATGGAATATAGACCCGGGGGCCATATGTTTGACTAGTGGCTTCTCTCAAGAGCATAAGTATTTTATGGTGGGTGAACAAATTGCTGTTGAGCAATTGACAGAATTGAGCATAGTTATGAGAATATCTAGGTATGATCATGTATATAGGCATCACGTCCGAGACAAGTAGACCGACTCCTGCCTGCATCTACTACTATTACTCCACACATCGACCGCTATCCAGCATGCATCTAGAGTATTAAGTTCATAAGAACAGAGTAACGCTTTAAGCAAGATGACATGATGTAGAGGGATAAGTTCATGCAATATGATAAAAAAACCCATCTTGTTATCCTCTATGGCAACAATACAATACGTGCCTTGCTGCCCCTACTGTCACTGGGAAAGGACACCGCAAGATTAAACCCAAAGCTAAGCACTTCTCCCATTGCAAGAAAGATCAATCTAGTAGGCCAAACCAAACTGATAATTCGAAGAGACTTGCAAAGATAACCAATCATACATAAAAGAATTCATAAGATCCAAATATTGTTCATAGATAAACTTGATCATAAACCCACAATTCATTGGTCTCAACAAACACACCGCAAAAGAAGATTACATCGAATAGATCTCCACGAGAGAGGGGGAGAACATTGTATTGAGATCCAAAAAGAGAGAAGAAGCCATCTAGCTAATAACTATGGACCCGAAGATCTAAGGTAAACTACTCACACATCATTGGAGAGGCTATGGTGTTGATGTAGAAGCCCTCCATGATCGAGGCCCCCTTCGGCGGAGCTCTGGAGCAGGCCCCAAGATGGGATCTCATGGATACTGAAAGTTACGGCGGTGGAATTAGGTTTTGGCTCCGTTTCTGTTTGTTTGGGGGTACGCAGGTATATATAGGAGGAAGGAGTACGTCGGTGGAGCAACAGGGGGGCCATGAGGGTGGAGGGCACGCCTTGGGCGGTAGGCGCGCCCCCTACCTCATGGCTTCCCTGTTGGTTGGTTGACATAGGGTCCAAGTCTCCTGGATCATGTTCATTCCAAAAATCACGTTCCCGAAGGTTTCATTCCGTTTGGACTCTGTTTGATATTCTTTTTCTGCGAAACTCTGAAATAGGCAAAAAACAGCAATTCTGGGCTGGGCCTCCAGTTAATAGGTTAGTCCCAAAAATAATATAAAAGTGAATAAGAAAGCCCAATAATGTCCAAAACAGAAGATAATATAGCATGGAGCAATCAAAAATTATAGATACGTTGGAGACGTATCAGAGGTTATGTAGCAGCTTTGGAGATTCAGTCTACTTTGATGGATAAGATCAGAGAAGCTCAGAAGACGGACAAGGAGATTGCCGAGATAAAGGAAAGAATGAGCAAAGGAAAAGATAAAGGATTTCGGGAGGATGAACACGATACCTTATGGTTTGAGGACCGTGTATATGTGCCAAATGATCAGGAGATCAGGAAGTTGATTCTGCAAGAGGCCCATGATTCACCATATTCGATTCACCCAGGAAATACCAAGATGTATCTGGATTCGAAGGATAGTTTCTGGTGGACCAGAATGAAGAAGGATATTGCAAAGTATGTAGCAGTTTGTGATGTATGTCAGAGAGTGAAGGCAGAGCATCGGAAGCCATCAGGATTGCTACAACCATTCCTGATACCCAAATGGAAGTGGGATAAACTAGGCATGGAATTTATCACGGGATTACCCAGGACTCGTTCAGGTTATGACTCGATATGGGTTGTAGTCGATCGTTTGACGAAAGTAGCTCATTTCATCCCAGTGAAGACCACTTACACCAGTGCTAAGTTGGCAAAGATATACATGACCAGGATCGTATGTCTGCATGGAGTTCCGAGGACCATTGTATCAGATAGAGGAACCCAGTTTACTTCAAAGTTTTGGAATCGGTTGCATGAAACTTTGGGAACTAGACTAGAGTTCAGTATAGCTTTTCACCCATAGACAAATGGACAGACCGAGAGAGTAAATCAGATTTCGGAGGACATGTTGAGAGCTTGTGCACTAGATTAAGCCATTTTGAAGATGGCTCCTTTCGAAGCACTGTACAGAAGGGGGTGCAGAACACCATTGTTGTGGGACGAAGTTGGAGACCTACAGTTGTTTGGACCAGATTTGATTAAAGAGTCTGAAGAGAAGGTTAAGCTGATTTGCGATAGACTCACGGTAGCCCTGTCCAGGTAGAAGAGTTATGCGGATTCAAAACACAAGGAGATAGTTTACGAACTTGGAGACAAAGTGTATCTTCGTGCATCCCCACTTCGAGGAGTGAAGCACTTTGGAGTTAAGGGAAAGTTTGCACCATGTTTTGTGGGACCATACAAAGTTTTGGAACGTATGGGAGAAGTTGCTTACAAATTGGAATTACCCGAAGGATTGTCCGGAGTTCACGATGTGTTCCACGTTTCTCAGTTGAAGAAGTGCCATGCAGAGATGGCTGATATTCCTCTAAGAGATACAGTACCGCTGGAAGCGATATAGTTGGATAGCAATTTGACCTACGAGGAGAAGCCAGTCAGAATTCTTGAGTTTGCCAGCCGAGTTACACATAGCAAGGTTATCAAATTTTGCAAAGTTCAGTGGAGCCACCATACCGAGGATGAAGCCACCTGGGAACGAGAGGAAGACCTACGGAAGGATCACCCTCACCTATTTTCTAGCCAACCCGAATCTCGAGGGCGAGATTCATCTTAAGGGGGGTAGGTTTGTAACATCCCAAATCTTCAATTTGGAATGTTATACATTAGAGCATCATTGCATATCATATTTTATTGCATTTTGGTTTGATCCTAGAAATTCTACGCAACTCAAGGACCCACGGAGAGAGTTGCGGATTTCGTTATTTTCATATTTGAGTTTTCTCAAATTTTGAAGAGAGGATTATTTGATTTTAATTATTTTTCTCTTGAATATTTCTTTTATAAAAATAAAAAGAGAGAGGATAAAATGACTTCCCCAAAATAAAGAAATATTGGAGATTTAATATTAAAATCAAATAAGATTTTTATTCGGAGTTTTATCACTATTTTATTTGAATTATTAAAAATATGCGTTTTTCAAAATTGCATTTTAGGCCCAAATAAATGTTCACCTTGTCTGGCCTATTTTTAGAGGATGGGGAAATTTTATTTCGGGATTTTCGAAATCCGTTTAGTATTTCTTTTTCCGCACGTCAGGATATTTAAAAAAAAAGAGGAACCGACTCCGGGCCGTACCTGAGCGGGACTCCGCCCGGGGGGGGGGGCTTTATAAGCCGCCGCCCCAAGGCCCAGCTGTCGCCGAAGCCCAGTAGCCTCGCCACCCAAACCATAACCCGCCGCCGTCGCCGTTGCCGACCGCCGCCACCCGCCGCCGCCCTGCTAGCCGCGCCGCCGCACCGGAGTACCGCCGCCACCGTCTCACTGGATCCGCCGGAGGTAGCCGCCACCGTCCTCGGTTTTCGCGAGAAAACCAATCGGTTTTTTTTTCGAAACCCTAGATCCGTTTTTTTAGTTTCGGTTCGGTTTTTTTTGGTTTAGTTATTTAGCGGACGTTCGTCTGTATGTTTGTTTTAAAGAATGGTTTTCATCCGTTAGCCGCATACAGTGAACGATCGTTCGTTAGCCTGTTTGTCAGTTTTTCTTTTTCTCGGATTTTCCACGATTATTTTCGATCGCGATTTCTGATCAAATTTCGTTTTAGTATAACTTTTCGCTCGTTTATCGGAATCAAGCGATTCAAGCCCCTAGAGTTTCGTCTCGAAGCCCTCTTTCTGTTTAACTAACTTAAACAAGATTTTGCTACTATAAAATTTGAATCTAGTTCAGATTATTAAACGGATCTTGTTTCTTTCGCCGTTTGAGTTTTGTTGCTTCGTTTGATTTGATTCTTTTTGCAAACCGGAGTTCTTAAGTTGAACTTTCTGGTTAGATTTATTATTTGAGTTTTACCCGTGCCCTTGCTTGATTGCTTATTGTATGCTTGTTTGTTTGCGATAGAGTACCCGGAGTGTGAAGCGTGCTACTACGAGTCTCTAGGTTTCGCGGATCATCAGCAAGGCAAGTAACACTTTGATCATACCTCTTTACTACCCAGTTTTATTGCATTAGATCAATCCTCATCCAATTGCATGGTTAGGACCTGAATTAAATTGCGGGTTGGGAAGTAGTTGAGGTAGTACCTATTCACCTGTTTACTATCAAACCTTGGGAGTTACTTCTATGTTGCTTATACTGCTATGCTATGCTCGTAGACGTGGATTGGGTTTGAGTGTATCCATGACAGATGTGAGATTGTTAATTAATGGTTCAACTTAAGGTAGCAACTTAAATACACATCTGGGTGGATTGAGGCACCTGGGGAATTCCAGTGATTGCCTATATTTTTTGGAAATCCCGGGGTACCGTGTGATTCTCCTATGGACTGCCACCCAGACTCAAAGGGATCATGAGATTATTCATGCTAGAAACTTCCGTGTGCAGCCACAAGCCATTATGGGCTCTGGCATAGTTGATTAAGTCATGTGAACTCTTACAGTGGTAGACTAGCAGATGTAGGGGATGTAGGTGGTACTGTCTACCCATCGTAAGGTGCTAACGCTTCTGAAAGATTGTGTCTCGGTCATCCATTTCTCAAACATCATGTAGTGCGAGAAATCCAACGGAGGAGATCGAGTCTTGGTGGGAAAAGTGCGCAAACCTCTACAGAGTGTACAAACTAATCATGGTTAGTCGTGTCCCGGGTTAAGGACATCTTGATTATCTGGTTCTTGGATTATCATGTTGATCTCATCACTCTATATACTTAATTTTGTTGGGTTATTAATTACTTTTAATTGGGATTGAGATGGGGTTTACCATTCTCAATGTTTTCAACCAACTTTGTAGTTAAATAAAACTTATTCCTTTGTTGTAGGGAAAAAATTGGATTTTGGCAAAACATATTAACCATATAGCCTCCACCAGCCATATATGCATCTAGTGATAGCATTATTCTGTTCGTTACTCTCTTGTGTTACATTGCCAGCATATTCCATGTGCTGACCTGTTTTCGGGATGCAACGTATTATGTTGCAGACTTTTCAGACGACGAGTAAGGAGCCTTAGGTCGTGGTCTTTCACTCAGTGATGCCGTTGGAGTTGATGGACTCACTTTATCTTCCAAGCCTTCTGTTGTTATCGTATTAGATGGCCTTAGGCCATATTTATTGTAATAAGTTCTCTTTTGAGACATTCGATGTAACAAGTGTGTGATTGCTACTCTATTATAAATCCTTTAAGTACTGTGTGTGTCAACATTACCGATCCAGGGATGACACTTATGCACAGAGATCCGACCATTTGAGGTCTGGTCGCTACAGGGGCGCACCAGGGGCTGGTCTGTCTCCCTTTTGCCTATTAGGCCCATACACTCATCGGGGGTGTCCGGAACCCCTTCCGGTGACCCGATGACTACCCGGTGCACTACAAAACTCTTCCGGTGTTCGAATACCATCGTCCTATATATCAATATTTACCTCTCAACAATTTTGAGACTCCTCATCATGTCCATGATCTCATCCGGGACTCCGAATAACACTCGGTCACCAAATCATATAACTCATATAACACTATATTGTCAACGAATGTTAAGCGTGCGGACGCTATGGGTTCAAGAACTATGTAGACATGACCGAGACACCTCTCTGGTCAATAACCAATAGAGGAACCTGGATGCCCATATTGGCGCCTACATATTCTATGAAGATCTTTATCGATCGGACCGTTATGACAACATACGTAATTCCCTTTGTCCATTGGTATGTTAGTTGCCCGAGATTCGATCGTCGGTATCCTCATACCTAGTTCAATCTCGTTACCGGCAAGTCTCTTTACTCGTTCTATAATACATCACCTCATGACTAAACTCCTTAGTCATTTGCTTGCAAGCTTATGACGTGCATTACCGAGAGGGCCAAGAGATACCTCTTCGATACTCGGAGTGACAAATCCTAATCTCGATCTATGCCAACTCAACAAACACCTTCGGAGATACCTGTAGAGCATATTTATGATCACCCAGTTATGTTGTGACGTTTGATAGCACACAAGGTACTCCCTCGGTATTCGGGAGTCGCATAATCTCATAGTCGAAGGAATATGTATTTGACATGAAGAAAGCAATAGCAATAAACTGAACGATCAATATGCTAATCTAGCAGATGGGTATTGTCCATCACATCATTATCCTAATGATGTGATCCTGTTATGAAATGACAACACATGTCTATGGTTAGGAAACCTTAACCATCTTTGATCAACGAGCTAGTCTAGTAGAGGCTTACTAGGGACACGATATTTGTTTATGTATTCACACATGTATTTAAGTTTCCGATCAATACAATTCTAGCATGAATAATAAAACTTCATCATGATTAAGGAAATATAATAATAACCATTTTATTATTGCCTCTAGGGCATATTTCCATCATTGTTGTCACTGTTGTTCCCGCCATAGTCGCCGCTGCAGCGACTACCACTCTTGTGGTAGCCCTTGGGAGACCCACCATGGTCTCTCGCAGTGAAGTTGGCCGAATATTTGAAGGCACCTACCGCCATTCCTTGGAACATCTCGACACGCTGGTCAAAATTCGATACCATGCCAAAGATATCATCCACAGTCAGAGGCTCCACGCGGACATCCAGCGCAGAGATGAGGGGTTGATAATCCATATCGAGCCCCCCAATGATGAAGGAGAGAAGCTCCTCGTCCTTGATGGGTTTTCCAACTGCAGCGAGCTCATCGGAAAGGGCTCGCATGTGACCAAAGTAAGTAGTCCCACTCTGTGAGTTTTTTTGGGCATTTGAGGGGGCGATGCAGCAATTGTTGGTGCGGGAGCGGTTTTGGGCAGTGAACATGTTCGCGAGTGCTAACCATATCACGTGAGACTTTTCTAGGGATGTGACTTGAATGAGAACTTCCTTGGAAAGGTTTCGGGGGAGATAGGCACCGATATGCTAGCCTTGGACAAGCCAGGGTTTGTAGGCGAGGTTGGGAATGGTCTGTTCTTTCCCATCAGAATTGTTGGTTATGATGGTCTACGTGGGTTCGGGTGTGGATTGATCGATATACCCATATAGCCCTGCCCCCATGATTTGGGAGCAAGCTTGGGCTTTCTAGAGGACATAGTTGGTTCGGTTCCGAGGTTCGGGTGTGGTGTAGTTGAGGCTAGGGGAAGATACTTGGGTGGAGGAGGACATGACGGCTCAAGGTGGAAGGTGAAGGCTGGTGTAACGCCCCGGATACAACTTTCCATATTTGTACTCCGACTCTTGCCTTTTCCGGAGATGCGATACGATATTTCTTCGTGGTTGGGTTTTGTTTTCGTTTTCCTTTTTGTTCGTGCCATGCATTTCATATCATGTCATCATGTGCATCGCATTTGCATTCGTGCTCGTCTCATGCATCCGAGCATTTTCCCCGTTGTCCATTTCTCAATCCGACACTCCTACGTCCTCCAGCGTCCCCCTTTTGTCTCTTTTCGTGACCGAATGTTAAACATTCTCGGAATGGACCGAGATTTTCCAAGCGACCTTGGTACACTACCGGTAGACCGCCTGTCAAGTTTCGTGCCATTTGGAGTCCGTTTGATACTCCAACGGTTAACTGGGGAACTGCAAAGGCCTCGTGTGTGTTGCAGCCCAACACCCCTCCAAAACGACCCAATAACCCATCCAAACCTCTCCCATGTCCTCCGCCATCAGATCACGATCGCGTGGGCGAAAACTACACTCCATTTGGACACTCCTACCTTCTCCTACCTATAAATGTGTGTTTGCCTTCAAAATTCGCGGTGCAAACCCTAGATCCACTCCTCCCCGTGCCACCGGACATGTCCGTCTGCTGTCGGACGCATCCACCGCCGCCGCCACATCGCTCCAGCCAATCACGTCGTGCCACATCACCTCCGCCACCTCCCGCGCCCACTCAGGGGCCGCCACCTATCCCCGCCATGACCACTTCACGCCGGGCCCACCGGAGCCCATCGCGGGCCCGCCCGACCCATTCGGTCGCCGCCCCGCGCCCGCGTGTCTCTGCCGCCTCGCCGATCCGCCCGAGCACCTCCGCCCGCCGCCCACGCTCACCTGCCCCGCCGCCCGGCTTTACTCCGGCACCGCGCCGCCACACTCCTTGCCGCCGCCCTCACGCTAAGCGCCACCGCCGGAGCAGACCAGGAGCTCGCCGCGCCCTCGCCGGACTTCCTCGTCGCCGCCCGGCCCCGCCTTCGCCGAATCCGGGGGCGCCACGCCGGATCTGCTTAGTCCCATACTCCCCGACGCCCTCCATCGCCGGCGCCTCACCGGCCTCCTGCCGCGTCCGTCGGGAGGGACGACGACGAGCGCTCGTCCCGCTCGTCCTCGTCATGTGGGCCCCGCCCTGCTTACGGCCCAGTAGTCCATATCCAGCCCAGCGTCACCAGCCCGCCTGCCTCCTCTCCAGTTCTGGCCCAAGGCACAGGGTGAGCGAGCCTCCTCTATCCATCGCTCAGTGCACACATTAGCTATCTCGCGCGCCTGAAATTCCTCTTTTATTTCTGCAACATATTATGCCCCTTTTCATTGCATCATAACTCTGTGACCGTAGCTCCATTTCATGCGCATGTTATGTCAAAATGTTCATTGGGAGATGCGCTTCATTTCATTCCATTGTGACATGCTTGTTTGAGTCCATCTTGATACCCAAATCACTGATGCAAGAGTGTTATAAATTCTTAGGTGTTGTTACTTAGCAGATTATGAGCATTTGTCATTTTTGCTACATTTGTTGTGTGCTGCATATGGGCATGAGCTCTACATGTGTTTTGATATATGCCATGTCATCTTCACAGGGTGTATGCCATGTATTTTTGTGATCTATGTGGTGACTAGCACAAGCATGCAAAGTAGCCTTCGTGATATTGCTGATTTCAGGGACTTAGGATTTTGCTAAGTCATTTTCCTGCTGTTATTTTTATGCCATGTATACATGATGCTACAGTGAGATCCATGCTTGTTTTGAGTTGCTTTAGTAAGGATGTTCTGGACATATGGTTATGCTCTATCCATCCATGCCCCTGTTTGCAATTATGGAGTGCCCTAGCATGTCTTAATCTTCCTCTACTTTTGCTATAAATGTTTCTGGCAGATTGTTTACATGTTAATCAATTTTGTCAAGGTTGTTGTAGTTGATCCATGCATGCTATGAGCTTGTTCTTCCCATGGTTAGCTTCATGAACATGTCTTCTTGCTGATGTTATGATTGTCTTGTCATGCAATACCTTGTGATGAGCGAATCGAGCTCGCAAGGATGCCTTCATAATTCTGTTTATGCCATGCTCAGTTTTCTGCTAAGTCTGAATCTGTTAACGAAACTTGCTATGTTTACATGGGTGCCATCATATCTTCTATGCCTTTTTGGCTCATGGTCAGTAAGGGACTTTTGTTCTATGCTCTGAGTAGATTCATGCCATGCCTTTGTTTGCTATGTTCTATTCCTATACCATGTTGTTTGCTTGCTCTAAGCATTGCTTCCTGATGTTAATTCCTGACATGTTAGTGTTTTTACTAAGTGTGTGATGCTGATATCTTTTGCACTTTTGCCATGCTTGTTTGAACCTGCTCTTGTGTGATTTAGCCATAGCTCAGTGTTCATCTTTTGTAAAGCATCTTGAGTAGATCACTGCCATGTGCTTTGTTGTTATGTTGGAGTGCAGTAGCTTAGTTTCTTGTTGCATTCTAGATGGCATCGTGATGTTAATCGCAGAATTGTGCCATTCTTGTTTTGCTTGCCATTTGCAAACCGTGCATCCGATTTCGGTGATCTTTATATCGATTTCGACTGAAATCATCTCATCTTTCCAGTGGCACACTTGGTTTGCCAATTTGATGCTTTGATCAATCTTTTCCTTCCAGAGCATGCGTATGCATTGCATATCACATCCCGCATGTCATGTCATGTTTTGCATCATGTTGATTGTGCATTGCACCGTGATTGATTGTTGGTCCTTTGCTTGTGTTCTTGCTTTGGGTAGAGCCGGGAGACGAGTACGTGTTGAGGAACCCGTTGAGTACGCTTACGAGGATCAAGCTTTCGTCAACTCGGAGAACTTTGCAGGCAAGATGACCATACCCTCGAAATCACTTCTATCTTTGCTTGCTAGTTGCTCGCTCTATTGCTATGTCGCGATACCTACCACTTGCTTTATCATGCCTCCCATATTGCCATGTCATGCTTCTAACCCACCTTTCCTAGCAATCCATTGTTTGGCTATGTTACCGCTTTGCTCAGCCCCTCTTATAGCGTTGCTAGTTGCAGGTGAAGTTGAAGTTTGTTCCATGTTGGAACATGGATATTGTTGGGATATCATTGCTATATCTTATTTACTTTAATGCACCTATATACTTGGTAAAGGGTGGAAGGCTCGGCCTTATGCCTGGTGTTTTGTTCCACTCTTGTCGCCCTAGTTTCCGTCATACCGGTGTTATGTTCCTTGATTTTGCGTCCCTTATGCGGTTGGGTGTTATGGGAACCCCTTGACAGTTCGCTTTGAATAAAACTCCTCTAGCAAGGCCCAACCTTGGTTTTACATTTGCCTAACAACCTATCACCTTCCCTTGGGTTCTGCAGACTCAAGGGTCATCTTTATTTAAACCCCCCGGGCCAGTGCTTGTCTAAGTGTTGGTCCGAACTAGTGCCCCTTGCAGCGCCACCTCGGGGAAACTTGAGGGCTAGTTTTAGTTGTACGGATTGCTCATCTGGTGTTGCCCTGAGAACAAGATATGTGCAGCTCCTATCGAGATGTCGGCACATCGGGCGGTCTTGCTGGTCTTGTTTTACCATTGTAGAAATGTCTTGTAACCGGGATTCCGAGACTGATCGGGTCTTCCCGAGAGAAGGAATATCCTTTGTTGACCGTGAGAGCTTGTGATGGGATAAGTTGGGACACCCCTGCAGGGTATAAACTTTCGAAAGCCGTGCCCGTGGTTATGGGAAGATGGGAATTTGTTAATATCCGGTTGTAGAGAACTTGTCACTTAACTTAGTTAAAATGAATCAACTGCGTGTGTAGCCGTGATGGTCTCTTTCCGGCGGAGTCCGGGAAGTGAACACGGTTCTTGTGTTATGCTTGAACGTAATTAGTTTCAGGATCACTTCTTGATCACTTCTAGTTCACGACCATTGTGTTACTTCTCTTCTCGCTCTGATTTGCATAAGTTAGCCACCATATATGCTTAGTGCTTGCTGCAACTCCACCTCACTACCCTTTCCTACCCATAAGCTTAAATAGTCTTGATCTCGCGGGTGTGAGATTGCCGAGTCCCCGTGGCTCACATATACTTCCAAACAGTTGCAGGTGCCGATGATGTCAGTGCAGGTGATGCAACCGAGCTCAAGTGGGAGCTCGATGAAGATCGTGTTCATTGTGTTGTTTCATTTCCTATTGATTAGTAGTGGAGCCCAGTTGGGACGATCGGGGATCTAGCATTTGGGGTTGTCTTTATTTATGTTGGTTCCGTAGTCGGACCTTGATTGTATTCTGGATGATGTATGTTATATTTATGTATTGTGTGAAGTGGAAATTGTAAGCCAACTCTTTATCCCTTTCTTATTCAGTACATGGGACGTGTAAAGATTACCCCTCTTGCGACATGCCTACCATGCTGTTATGCCTCTAAGTCGTGCCCCGACACGTGGGAGATATAGCCGCATCGTGGGTGTTACAGCTGGTGACGGTTGTGAAGCAAATATGCCCTAGGGGCAATAATAAAGTTGTTATTTATATTTCCTTATATCATGATAAATGCTTATTTTTCATGCTCGAATTGTATTATCCGGAAACTTAGTACATGTATGAATACATAGACAAACAGAAAGTCACTAGTATGCCTCTACTTGACTAGCTCGTTAAATCAATGATGGTTATGTTTCCTAACCATAGACATGAGTTGTCATTTGATTAATAGGATCACATCATTAGAGAATAATGTGATTGACTTGACCCATCCGTTAGCTTAGCACGATGATCGTTTAGTTTGTTGCTATTGCTTTCTCCATAACTTATACATGTTCCTATGACTATGAGATCAGGCAACTCCCGAATACCGGAGGAACACTTAGTGTGCTATCAAATGTCACAACATAATTGGGTGACTATCAAGATGCTCTACAGGTGTCTCCGATGGTGTTTGTTGAGTTGGCATAGATCGAGATTAGGATTTGTCACTCCAAGTATCGGAGAGGTATCTCTAGGCCCTCTCGGTAATGCACATCACTATAAGCCTTGCAAGCAATGTGACTAATGAGTTAGTTACGGGATGATGCATTATGGAATGAGTAAAGAGACTTGCCGGTAACAAGATTGAACTAGGTATTAAAATACCGACGATCGAATCTTGGGCAAGTAACATACCGATGACAAAGGGAACAACGTATGTTGTTGTGCAGTTTGACCGATGAAGATCTTCGTAGAATATGTAGGAACCAATATGAGCATCCAGGTTCCGCTATTGGTTGTTGACCGGAGATGAGTCTCGGTCATGTCTACATAGTTCTCGAACCCGTAGGGTCCGCACGCTTAACAATCGGTGACGATCGGTATTATGAGTTTATGTGTTTTGATGTACCGAAGGTAGGTCGGAGTCCCGGATATGATCACTGACATGACAAGGAGTCTCGAAATATTTGAGACATAAAGATTGATATATTGGACGGCTATATTCGGACACCGGAAGTGTTCCGGGTGATTTCGGAGAAAACCGGAGTGCCGGAGGGTTACCGGACCCCCCCCCCCCCCCGGGGGGGGGACTAATGAGCCACATGGGCCTTAGTGGAGAGAGAGAGAGGGCTGGCCAAGGTATGGCCGTGCGCCCCTCCCCCTCTAGTCCGAATTGGACTAAGGAAGGGGGGCGTCGCCCCCCTTTCCTTCTCCCTTTCCCCCTCCTAGTAGGACTAGGAAAGGGGAGTCCTACTCCTACTAGGATGAGGACTCCTCATCTTCAGGCGCGTGATACGTCTCCAACGTATCTATAATTTTTGATTGCTCCATGCTATATTATCTACTGTTTTGGACATTATTGGGCTTTATTATCCACTTTTATATTATTTTTGGGACTAACCTATTAACCAAAGGCCCAGCCCAGAATTGCTGTTTTTGCCTATTTTAGGGTTCCTAAGAAAAGGAATATCAAACGTAGTCCAAACGGAATGAAACCTTCGGGAACATGATTTTTCTCGCCGAACAAGATCCAAGAGACTTGGACCCTACGTCAAGCAACCAACAGGGAGGCCACG
>NC_041380.1:469416678-469423891 GCF_002162155.2 Triticum dicoccoides | reverse complement strand
GCGCCCTCCACCCTCGTGGGCCCCCTGTTGCTCCACCGACGTACTTCTTCCTCCTATATATACCTACGTACCCCCAAACGATCAGATACGGAGCCAAAACCCTAATTGCACCACCGCAACTTTCTGTATCCACGAGATCCCATCTTGGGGCCTGTTCTAGAGCTCCGCCGGAGGGGGCATCCATCATGGAGGGCTTCTACATCAACACCATAGCCTCTCCGATGAAGTGTGAGTAGTTTACTTCAGACCTTCGGGTCCATAGTTATTAGCTAGATGGCTTCTTCTCTCTTTTTGGATCTCAATACAAAGTTCTCCCCCTCTCTTGTGGAGATCTATTCGATGTAATCTTCTTTTGCGGTGTGTTTGTTGAGACTCATGAATTGTGGGTTTATGATCAAGTTTATCTATGAACAATATTTGAATGTTCTCTGAATTCTTTTATGTATGATTGGTTATCTTTGCAAGTCTCTTCGAATTATCAGTTTGGTTTGGCCTACTAGATTGATCTTTCTTGCAATGGAAGAAGTGCTTAGCTTTGGGTTCAATCTTGCGGTGTCCTTTCCCAGTGACAGTAGGGGCAACAAGGCACGTATTGTATTGTTGCCATCGAGGATAAAAAGATGGGGTTTTTATCATATTGCATGAATGTATCCCTCTACATCATGTCATCTTGCTTAAAGCGTTACTCTGTTCTCTTGAACTTAATACTCTAGATGCATGCTGGATAGCAGTCGATGTGTGGAGTAATAGTAGTAGATCCAGACAGGAGTCGTTCTACTTGTCTTGGCCGTGATGCCTATATACATGATCATACCTAGATATTCTCGTAACTATGCTCAATTCTATCAATTGCTCAACAGTAATTCATTCACCCACCGTAAAATACTTATGCTCTTGAGAGAAGCCACTAGTGAAAGCTATGGCCCCCGGGTCTATCTTCATCATATTAATCTTCCAATACTTAGTTACTTTCATTGCCTTTTATTTTACTTTGCATCTTTATCATAAAAATACCAAAAATATTATCTTATCATATCTATCAGATCTCACTCTCGTAAGTGACCGTGTAGGGATTGACAACCCCTTATCGCGTTGGTTGCGAGGATTTATTTGTTTTGTGTAGGTGCGAGGGACTCGTGCGTAGCCTCCTACTGGATTGATACCTTGGTTCTGAAAAACTGAGGGAAATACTTACGCTACTTTGCTGCACCACCCTTTCCTCTTCAAGGGAAAACCAACGCAAGTGCTCATGAGGTAGCAACGCGCCACGAGGGCCGGCCGGCCTCCCCCCTTGCTCCTTTATATACGGGGGCACCCTAGGACGCACAAGTTGATCATTGATCCCTTAGCCATGTGCGGTGCCCCCCTCCACCATAATCCACCTCGGTTATATCGTCGTAGTGCTTAGGAAAAGCCTTGTGTATGTAGCTTCATCATCACCGTCATCACGCCGTCATGCTAACGAAGCTCTCCATCGACACTCAGATGGATCAAGAATTCATGGGACGTCATCGAGCCGAACGTGTGCAGATCGCGGAGGTGTCATACTTTCGGTACTAGGATCAGTCGGATCATGAAGACGTACGACTACATCAACCATGTTGTCATAACGCTTCCGCTTATGGTCTACGAGGGTACGCGGACAACACTCTTCCCCTCTCGTTGCTATGCATCACCATGATAGATCTTGCGTGTGCGTAGGATTTTTTTGAAATTACTGCGTTCCCCAACAGTGGCATCAGAGCCAGGTGTATGCGTAGATGTTATATGCACGAGTAGAACACAAAGGATTTGAGGGCGTGGGTATATACATATTGCTTGCTATCACTAGTTGATTCTTAATTCAGCGGTATTGTTGGAAGAAGCGGCCCAGACCGACATTACCCGTATGCTTACGCGAGACTGGTTCTACCGACGTGCTTCGCACACAGGTGACTGGTGGGTGTCAGTTTCTCCAACTTTAGTTGAATCGGATTCAATGAACATGGTTCTTTCTGAAGATCAAAAAGCAATCACTATACCGCGTTGTGGTTTTTGATTCGTAGGTAAGAACGGTTCTTGCTCAGCCCGTAGCAGCCACGTAAAACTTGCAACAACAAAGTAGAGGACGTCTAACTTGTTTTTGCAGGGCATGTTGTGATGTGATATGGTCAAGACATGATGCTAAATTTTATTGTATGAGATGATCATGTTTTGTAACACAGTTATCGGCAACTGGCAGGGGCCATATGGTTATCGCTTTATTATATGAAATACAATCGCCATGTAATTGCTTTACTTTATCACTAAGCGGTAGCGATAGTCGTAGAAGAAATAGTTCGCGAGAAGACAACGATGCTTTGATGGAGATCAAGGTGTCAAGCCGGTGATGATGGTGATCATGACGGTGCTTTGGAGATGGAGATCAAAGTCACAAGATGATGATGGCCATATCATATCACTTATATTGATTGCATGTGATGTTTATCCTTTATGCATCTTATTTTGCTTAATTCGGCGGTAGCATTATAAGATGATCTCTCAAAAAATATCAAGGTATAAGTGTTCTACCTGAGTATGCACTGTTGCTAAAGTTCGTCGTGCTGAGACACCATGTGATGATCGGGTGTGATAAGCTCTACGTTCACATAAAATGGGTGCAAGCCAGTTTTGCACACGCGGAATAGTCAGGTTAAATTTGACGAGCCTAGCATATGCAGATATGGCCTCGGAACACTGAGACCGAGAGGTCGAGCGTGAATCATATAGTAGATATGATCAACATAGTGATGTTCGAAATTGAAAACTACTCCATCTCACGTGATGATCAGACATGGTTTAGTTGATATGGATCACGTGATCACTTGGATGATTAGAGGGGTGTCTATCTAAGTGGCAGTTCTTAAGTTATTTGATTAATTGAACTTTAATTTATCATGAGCTTAGTACCTAATAGTATTTTGCATGTCTATGTTGTTGTAGATAGATGGCCAGTGCTGTTGTTTCGTTGAATTTTAATGTGTTCCTAGAGAAAGCTAAGTTGAAAGATGGTGGTAGCAACTACACGGACCAGGTCCATAACTTGAGGATTATCCTCATTGCTACACAGAAGAATTACAACCTAGAAGCACCGCTAGGTGACAAACCCGTTCTAGGAGCAACACCAGATCTTGTGACCACTCGATAGTTCGGTGTGCCATGCTTTACGGCTTAGAACCGGGACTTCAACGACCTTTTGAACGTCATGGAGCATATGAGATGTTCCAGGAGTTGAAGTTAATATTTCAAGCAAATGCCCGGATTGAGAGATATGAAGTCTCCAATAAGTTTTACAGCTGTAAGATGGAGGAGAATAGTTCTGTCAGTGAACATATACTCAGAATGTCTGGGTACCATAATCACTTGACTCAGCTGGGAGTTAATCTTCCGATTGATAGTGTCATTGACAGAGTTCTTTAATCACTGCCACCAAGCTAGAAGAGATTTGTGATGAACTATAATATGCAAGGGATGGATAAGACGATTCCTGAGCTCTTCGCAATGCTAAAGGCTGCGGAGGTAGAAATCAAGAAGGAGCATCAAGTGTTGATGGTCAACAAGACCACCAGTTTCAAGAAAAAGGGTAAATGGAAGAAGAAAGGGAACTTCAAGAAGAACGGCAAACAAGTTGCTGCTCAAGAGAAGAAACCCAAGTCTGGACCTAAGCCTGAGACTGAGTGCTTCTACTACAAAGGGACTTGTCACTGGAAGTGGGACTGCCCCAAGTATTTGGCGGAAAAGAAGGATGGCAAAGTGAAAGGTATATTTTATAGACATGTTACTGATGTGTACCTTACTAATGCTCGCAGTAGCGGCTGGGTATTTGATATTGGTTCTGTTGCTAATATTTGCAACTCGAAATAGGGGCTACAGGTTAAGCGAAGATTGTCTAAGGACGAGGTGACGATTCGCGTGGGAAATGGTTCCAAAGTCGATGTGATCGCCGTTGGCACACTACCTCTAATCTACCTTCGGGATTAGTTTTAGAACTAAATAATTGTTATTTGGTGCCAGTGTTGAGCATGAACATTATATCTGGATCTTGTTTGATGCGAGACAGTTATTCATTTAAATCGGAGAATAATGGTTGTTCTATTTTTTTGAGTAATATCTTTTATGGTCATGCACCCTTGATGAGTGGTATATTTTTACTAAATCTTGATAGTAGTGATACACATGTTCATAGTATTCAAGCCAAAAGATGCAGAGTTGATAATGATAGTGCAGCTTATTTGTGGCACTGTCGTTTGGGTCATATTGGTGTAAAGCACATGAAGAAACTCCATTATGATGGACTTCTGGAATCACTTGATTATGAATCACTTGGTACTTGCGAACCATGCCTCATGGGCAAGATGACTAAAACTCCGTTCTTCGGAACAATGGAGCAAGCAACAGAGTTATTGGAAATCATACATACTGATGTATGTGGTTCAATGAACATTGAGGCTCGCGGTGGATATCGTTATTTTCTCACCTTCACAGATGATTTGAGCAGGTATGGGTATATCTACTTAATGAAACATAAGTTTGAAACATTTGAAAAGTTTAAAGAATTTTAGAGTGAAGTGGAAAATCATCGTAACAAGAAAATAAAGTTTCTATGACCTGATCGTGGAGGAGAATATTTGAGTTATGAGTTTGGTCTTCATTTGAAACAATGTGGAATAGTTTCGCAACTCACGCAACTCGGAACACCATAGCTTAATGGTGTGTCCGAATGTCATAATCGTACTTTACTAGATATGGTGCGATCTATGATGTCTCTTGCTGATTTACCGCTATCGTTTTGGGGTTATGCTTTAGAGACGACTGCATTCACGTTAAATAGGGCACCATCTAAATCCGTTGAGACGACACCTTATGAACTGTGGTTTGGCAAGAAACCCAAGTTGTCGTTTCTTAAAATTTGGGGATACGATGCTTATGTGAAAAAGCTTCAACCTGATAAGCTCGAACCCAAATCGGAGAAATGTGTCTTCATATGATACCCAAAGGAGACTATTGGGTACACCTTCTATCACAGATCCGAAGGCAAGATATTTGTTGCTAAGAATGGATCCTTTCTAGAGAAGGAGTTTCTCTCGAAAGAAGTGAGTGGGAGGAAAGTAGAACTTGATGAGGTAATTGTACCTGTTCCCTTATCGGAAAGTAGTTCATCACTGAAATTAGTTCTAGTGATTCCTACACCAGTAAGTGAGGAAGCTAATGATGATGATCATGAAACTTCTGATCAAGTTACTACCAAATCTGGTAGGTCAACTAGAGTAAGATCCGCACCAGAGTGGTACGGTAATCCTGTTCTGGAGGTCATTTTACTTGACCATGACGAACCTACGAGGAAGCGATGATGAGCCCAGATTCCGTAAAATGGCTTGAGGCCATGAAATCTGAGATGGGATCCATGTATGAGAACAAAGTGTGGACTTTGGTTGACTTGCCCGATGATCGGCAGGCCACAGAGAATAAATGGATCTTCAAGAAGAAGACTGACGCTGACGGTAATATTACTGTCTACAAAGCTCAGCTTGTTGCAAAAGGTTTTCGACAAGTTCAAGGAGTTGATTATGATGAGACCTTCTCACCCGTAGCGATGCTTAAGTCTGTCCGAATCATGTTAGCAATTGCCACATTTTATGATTATGAAATTTGGCAAATGGATGTCAAAACTACATTCCTTAATGGATATCTTAAAGAAGAGTTATATATGATGCAACCAGAAGGTTTTGTCGATCCAAAAGGTGCTAACAAAGTGTGCAAGAACAAGCGATCCATTTATGGACTGGTGCAAGCCTCTCGGAGTTGGAATATACTCTTTGATAGTGTGATCAAAGCATATGGTTTTATACAGACTTTTGGAGAAGCCTGTATTTACAAGAAAGTGAGTGGGAGCTCTATAGCATTTCTTATATTATATGTAGATGACGTATTGTTGATCGGAAATGATACTGAATAAGAATTTTTCAATGAAATACCTCGGTGAAGCTGCTTATATATTGGGCATCAAGATCTATAGAGATAGATCAAGACACTTAATTGGACTTTCACAAAGCACATACCTTGATAAAGTTTTGAAGAAGTTCAAAATGGATCAAGCAAAGAAAGGGTTCTTTCCTGTGTTACAAGGTGTGAAGTTGAGTCAGACTTAATGCCCAACCACTGCATAAGATAGAGAGAAAATCAAAGTCATTCCCTATGCTTCAGCCATAGGTTCTATCATGTATGCAATGCTGTGTACCAGACCTGATGTGTGCCTTGCTATTAGTTTAGCAGGGAGGTACCGAAGTAATCCAGGAGTGGATCACTGGACAGCAGCCAAGAACATCCTAAAATACCTAAAAAGGACTAAGGATATGTTTCTCGTATATGGAGGTGACAAAGAGCTCGTCGTAAACGGTTACGTCGATGCAAGCTTTGACGCTGGTCCGGATGACTCTAAGTCACAAACCGGATACGTGTTTTTATTAAATGGTGGAGCTGTCAGTTGGTGCAGTTCCAAGCAGAGCGTCGTGGCAGGATCTACGTGTGAAGAGGAGTATATAGCTGCTTCAGAAGCAGCAAATGAAGGTGTCTGGATGAAGGAGTTCATATCTGATCTAGGTGTCATACCTAGTGCATTAGGTCCAATGAAAATCTTTTGTGACAACACTGGTGCAATTGCCTTGGCAAAGGAATCCAGATTTCACAAGAGAACTAAACACATCAAGCGACGCTTCAATTCCATCCGCGATCAAGTCAAGGAGGGAGACATAGAGATTTGCAAGATACATATGGATGTGAATGTTGCAGACGTGTTGACTAAGCCTCTCTCATGAGCAAAACATGATCAGCACCAAGACTCCATGTGTAACGCCCGGGTAATCAAGCTACAGTAATTCCACACAAATGGTGCCATGTCACCACGGTTACTGTTGCTAAACTACCATTAGAACAAAACACTCTAAATTCAAATAAATTTAGCAAACAGTCAAAGTTTTCAAAACATTAAAACAAAAATGTTTGGTGTGTGTGTCAAATATTGCTATGGTAATTATAGTGAAGAAAACATAATTTTACAAAGTGCCTAAGTGCTTTAAACTAAATAAAACAGAAAAAAGAAATAAAAGAAAAGAAAATACAAAAGTAGAAGACAAATAAAAAAGGAAAAGAGAAAAGCCCCCCCCCCCACTGGGCCAAGTGGCCTAGCTGGCCTCCA
>NC_041380.1:469399388-469416369 GCF_002162155.2 Triticum dicoccoides | reverse complement strand
GACTTTGGTGCCCTGACTCCGTCGTCGAACTCCCCCTTGGCCTCGACACTCGCGTCATCCCCCTCCCATGCGCCCCGTCGCTGGGACTGCCCATTGCCGGACCTCGCCGTCCTCCTCCTCGCCGATCCGCCCGAGTCGCCACTGCCCCGTCGTCCTCGTCTTCTCGTCGCCACGCTGCACGTCATCCCCGACCTCCGTCGAGCCTGGTGCCCTGAACCCCTACGGCCCTAGTGATCCCCGCCTCGCTCCCTTCCTTTCCCTCGCGCGCTCACGCTCGTCGCCCCGGTCCCCGCCAATCTCGCACGTGGTTGACGCGCTCTGGCCACGTTCGATGCGCGCTCACCGCGCTCTGGCCGCGCCCACGCCTGCAACTCGACATGCTCCGCCTCCGCGCCTGCCTCGCCGCGCCTTCGCTCACCATCTGCAGCTGTTGCTGCCCCGCCACCGCGCACTCACGCTATCCCTACTCGAGCCGCGTCGGCCTCGCCCTCCCCCGGACTACGCACGCCCCTGCACGACACCGCAACCGCATGGCCCCGTCGCCATCGGTGTCACAGCACCTCTGTGACGGTCGCCGTCGCCGGCCGCTGCGTCCCTGCGTTCTGGCCACCCGGGTCTGCCCCGCCCGGTGCCCGTTCGCCCGTGCCCGCTAACTGGCTTGGGCCACTGACCACTGGGCCCCGCCCCCCTATGACAATGACTGGTGGGCCATGCCCCCTGAGAACATTAAAAATAATAATTAAAAAATATATAAGTAAATAAATATTAATTTAATTAACACTGTTTAAATTAACTAATTAAGATTAATTAACCTAATCACTTAATTAAATTAACTAATCATGTTTAGTTAACCTAGGTCATTGACAGCCGGGACCCACTGGTCAATTTGACCAGTCAACGGTCAATGCTGACTGGGCCGTTGACTTTGACCGGCCCCATTAGTCAGCCTCTGCTGACTGGGCAGTTGACCAAGTCAACTGGGCCTACTGGTCAGCCACACAAGCCCATCTGTGGGTACACTTCTGTGTACCCATAGCAATTTAACATTTAATTCTCGAATTAAAAATAATTAATTAAATCCTAAAAATAATTTAATTCTTTTAAAATTAATATAAAATAAACCGTAGCTCGGATGGAAAAACTTTATACATGAAAGTTGCTCAGAATGACGAGACGAATCCGGATACGCAACCCGTTCGTCCATCACTCATCCCTAACCTATCGAACTCGCACCTTTCCCCCTCCAGTTCATTTGTCCGAAAATGCGAAACACGGGGATAATTTCCCGGATGTTTCCCCCCTTCACCGGTACCACCTCTTACTGCATTAGGGCACCCCTAGCACCGCTACTTGTCATGTCATGCATTGCTATGCATCTGTTTGCTCAATATTTATTGTTTTTCCCCCTCTTCTCTCGCTAGACACCGAGACTGACGCTGCTGCTACCGGTACGACTACGGTGTTGCCGACCCCTCTCTCTTGCCAGAGCAACCAGGCAAGCCCCCCACTTGATCACCAGATATCGCCTACTCTCCTCTATACTGCTTGCATTAGAGTAGTGTAGCATGTTACTGCTTTCCGTTAATCCTATTCTGATGCATAGCCTGTCATTGTTGCTACAACTATTGATACCTTACCTGCAATCCTAAATGCTTAGTATAGGATGCTAGATTATCATTAGTGGCCCTACATTCTTGTCTGTCTGCCATGCTATACTATCTGGCCGTGATCACTTGGGAGGTGGTCATGGGTATATACTTATACATAATATATGATACTTGTGGTGACAAAAGACGGGTCAGCTCGAGGAGTACCCGCGGTTGATTCACGAATTGGGGGCTGGAAGGACATACTTTCTCGACAGCCCTTTGTGTGGATCTTTGTGGCGAAGCGACAGGGTAGGTTGAGACCACCTAGGAGAGAGGTGGGCCTAGCCCTGGTCGGCATTCGCGGTTATTTCAAGATAACACGTTTAATGAGATCTTGGTATTTGATCTGAGTCTGGCCACTGGCCTATACGCACTAACCATCTACGTGGGGACAGTTATAGGCACTCAACATTGTGGTATCAGCCGAAGCCTTCTTGACGTCAGCGACTGAGTGGCGTGCGCCGGATTGGACCGTAAGCCTGCTCTTGTATTAAGGGGGCTAGTTCTGCTTCCGGCCGCGTTCACAACATGTAGGTGTGCAAAGGACAATGGGCCCAGACCCCTGCGCCATAGGATTTAGATCGGCGTGCTGACCTCTCTGTTGTGCCTAGGTAGGGATGCCACATGTTGATCTTCCGAGGCCGGGCATGACCCAGAAAAGTGTGTCCGGACAAAGGCGATTGAGCGTGTTGGGAAATGTGGTGCACCCCTGCAGGGAAGTTAATCTATTCGAATAGACGTGATCTTCGGTAACAAGATGACTTGGAGCTGTACCTTGGCCTGATGACAACTAGAACTGGATACTTAATAAAACACAGCCTTCCAAGTGCCAGATACAACCGGTGATTGCTCTCTCACAGGGCGACGAGGGGAGGATCATCAGTTAGGATTATGCTATGCGATGCTACTTGGTGAACTTACCATCTACTCTCTTCTTCTGCTGCAAGATGGAGGTTACCAGAAGCATAGTCTTCGAAAGGACTAGCTATCCCCCCCTTATTCCGGCATTCTGCAGTTCAATCCACCTATGATACCCTTTTTCCATTTGATACATTTGCATACATATGTAGTGTAGCTCCTTGCTTGCGAGTACTTTGGATGAGTACTCATGGTTGCTTTGCTTCCCCTTTTCCCCTTTCTTATACCCGATTGCTGCGACCAGACGTTGGAGCCCAGGAGCCAGACGCCACTGTCGATGACGACTACTACTACTCGGGAGGTGCCTACTACTACGTGCAGCCCGCTGACGGCGACCAGGAGTAGTTCAGGAGGATCCCAGGCAGGAGGCATGCGCCTCGTTCGATCTGTATCCCAGTTTGTGCTAGCCTTCTTAAGGAAAACTTGTTTAACTTATGTCTATACTCAGATATTGTTGCTTCCGCTGACTTGTCTATGATCGAGCTCTTGTATTCGAGCCCTCGAGGCCCCTGGCTTGTAATATGATGATTGTATGACTTATTTTTATTTGTAGAGTTGTGTTGTGATATCTTCCCGTGAGTCCTTGATATTGATCATACATGTTTGCCTGTATGATTAGTGTACGGTCAAATCGGGGGCGTCACACCATGGGTGTTAGAATCATTGCAATGTAATCTAGATTATTGACTCTAGTGTAAGTGGGAGACTGAAGGAAATATGCCCTAGAGGCAATAATAAAGTTGTTATTTATATTTTCTTATATCATGATAAATGTTTATTATTCATCCTAGATTCTATTAATCGGAAACTTAGTACATGTGTGAATACATAGACAAACAGAAAGTCACTAGTATGCCTCTACTTGACTAGCTCGTTAAATCAATGATGGTTTTGTTTCCTAACCATAGACATGAGTTGTCATTTGATTAACGGGATCACATCATTAGAGAATGATGTGATTGACTTGACCCATTCGTTAGCTTAGCACGATGATCATTTAGTTTGTTGCTATTGGTTTCTCCATAACTTATACATGGTCCTATGACTATGAGATCATGCAACTCCCGAATACCGGAGGAACACTTAGTGTGCTATCAAACGTCACAACGTAACTGGGTGACTATAAAGATGCTCTACAGGTGTCTCCGATGGTGTTTGTTGAGTTGGCATAGATCGAGATTAGGATTTGTCACCCCAAGTATCGGAGAGGTATCTCTGGGCCCTCTCGGTAATGCACATCACTATAAGCCTTGCAACCAATGTGACTAATGAGTTAGTTACGGGATGATGCATTACAGAACGAGTAAAGAGACTTTCCGGCAACGAGGTTGAACTAGGTATTAAGATACCGACGATCGAATCTCGGGCAAGTAACATACCGGTGACAAAGGGAACAACGTATGTTGTTGTACGGTTTGACCGATGAAGATCTTTGTAGAATATGTAGGAACCAATATGAGCATCTAGGTTCTGCTATTGGTTATTGACCGGAGATGAGTCTCGGTCATGTCTACATAGTTCTCGAACCCGTAGGGTTCGCATGCTTAACGTTCGGTGACGATCGGTAATATGAGTTTATGTGTTTTGATGTACTGAAGGTAGTTCGGAGTCCCGGATATGATCACGGACATGACGAGGAGTCTCGAAATGTTCGAGACATAAAGATTGATATATTAGACGACTATATTCAGACACTGGAAGTGTTCTGGGTGATTTCGGAGAAAACCGGATTGCCGGAGGGTTACCGGACCCCCCCCCCAGGGGGGGAAGTAATAGGCCACATGGGACTTAGTGGAGAGAAAGAGGGCCAGCCAAGGCAGGGCCGCGCTCCCCTCCCGCTCTAGTCTGAATTGGACTAGGGAAGGGGGGCGGCGCCCCCTTTCCTTCTCCCTTCTCCTCCTTCCTTTCCCCCTCCTAGTAGGACTAGGAAAGGGGAGTCCTACTCCTACTAGGAGGAGGAGGACTCCTCTCTAGGAGAGCCACAAGGGCCGGCCGGCCTCCCCCCTTGCCCCTTTATATACGGGGGCAGGGGGAACCCTAGGACACACAAGTTGATCATTGATCCCTTAGCCGTGTGCGGTGCCCCCCTCCACCGTAATTCACCTCGGTTATATCGTCGTAGTGCTTAGGCGAAGCCCTGCGTCGGTAGCTTCATCATCACCGTCATCATGCCGTCGTGCTGACGAAGCTCTCCCTCGACACTCAGCTGGATCGAGAGTTCGTGGGATGTCACCGAGCCGAACGTGTGCAGATCGTGGAGGTGCCGTACTTTCGGTAATAGGATCGATTGGATCATGAAGACGTACGACTACATCAATCGTGTTGTCATAACACTTCCGCTTACGGTCTACAAGGGTACATGGACAACACTCTTCCCCTCTCGTTGCTATGCATCACCATGATAGATCTTGTGTGTGCGTAGGAATTTTTTTGGAATTACTGCGTTCCACAATAGGTTGCGGTGATGAGGCGCTTGCTAGATGTGATGGAAGAAGGAGGCTATGTATACCATGTCTAGATGGGTAAAGCATCTCAACTCCCAATAGGGAGTCCACATAAGTTTATATTTATCTGGTCGTGGTTATTACAGACGGATTTTGGTTAGGACTCCTAACCGAGAGAGAGAGAGGAGATCCTATAGGAGGGAGATAGAGATAAACCAACTAAATAACAATAAAGGTTCCTATCTCTACCAAAACGTGGTACACAAGTAATGTGCCATAATATTACTTTAACACCATGTACGCAATTTCGAATTCATTAGGGAACATTTTAAGGGTATTGGCAAAGATTCTAGAATATTGAGTTGGCTGGTAAGCAATCATGAGGTCTCGTAACAGCCTTGATTTATGTTGCCAAATTGCATGGACTAGTAAAGTTTCTATGACATATGCAAACTTTTAGTCTAGTTATGCTGTATAGGAAAGGCTTTATTTTTATCTAATACTGAAGGTGTACAATGACGAACTAATTAGGCCCTTTTTCCATTTCCCATGCAGCATTCTTTTTCAAGCAGTTCTATGGATCAGTAAGTAAAACCAACTACACCATAATGCGTCTTGGTTTTATCATGGTAAGCATAGCTTGTAATAAGCTGACATTGTGTGCTTTCCTCAAATGTGAAAATGATTGCAATTTTGGATTGCAGACCCACTACCGCGGAAACCTGAAATTCGATTTCCATAAATACATGTTGTGGGTTTCAGAGTCTGATTTTAAGAAGGTGGTTGGGATAAGGTGAGCAAAGAGTATCACCCACATTGGCGGAGCTTCATAGGGCCAAATGGGGCAATTGCCCCCCCCCCCCCCACTCTAGGAAAACTCTTAAGTGTACCCCTAATATTATTAGCCTTGAATATCAAAGATTTTTCTGAGTTCATGCATAACTTATCTTCATTGCCCCCTCAACTCTGATTAGTCCCCCTCAACAATCTTCATCAAGCTCCTCCACTCATCACACAAGTTTCTATACTATTCCAAGCCGGTTTTGTATGCAAGTTAGCTCAACTCATGTCATGTCTATTCTCCTTTAGCTGATACTTGTGGGTCTTCGTGGTTATCTTTCTATTTATGAATGTTAATGATAACTTGCAGCCCCCCTCCCAAGCACCCAAACTCATCAATCTCTTGTTGACACCATTATTTTGGCTTGCATGGTTGCATCCTCAAGATTGTCTCATGAAACTACCACCCAATGATTTTTCCTTTTGGACCATCTCATTCCAAGATCATATGCAACTTCTATAGGAAAAATTAAGAGGCCTAATATTTTTCTTGACCACAGTTCGGTCGTCTGACCCCACACATATTGATACATGTGTGGTGTGAGGCATGGCATATACCGCCCTAAAGATGGACTCAAATCAAAAAATGCTCAACACGAAAGTTCTTTGTCTCCCATTCAAACTAGAAACTTCTTTTTAGGTCATGTCCATCTGAGTTAATATGCGATCACCAAGGCTAAAATATGGCCGTCTGGTCCAGCAATGGGTGATACATGTCTAATATAAAGCATGGCATATATCAGCTTCAAGAATGCTTCAAACAAAAAGTGTTCAACATGAAAGTTATTCTCCTCATCGAAACAAACGACTTTGATTTTTTGGATCATCTCAATCCAAGTTCATATGCGACCTCCACAAGATGCAATGTAGCAACATTTTGACTTAACCCATGATGCGGCATGAACTACGTTGGTATTTCCCCAAAGAGGAAGGGATGATGCAGCACAACTACGGTAGGTATCTCCCTCACTGATGAGACCAATGTTATCAAACCAGTAGGAGAACCACACAACACCATGTAAACAGCTCCTGCACACAAAGAACAAATACTTGCAACTCGACGTAAGAGAGGGGTTGTCAACCCCTCACGGGTAAACAGATAGGTAAAATTGTAGTAGATTGGATAAATAGATCTCGCGGGAACACGAGATAAAATAAATAAATAAAAATTGCAGCAAGATATTTTTGTATTTTTGGATTAATAGATCTGAAAATAAAATAAAATAAAAATAGACCGCGAAGGCAAATATAATAGAGAAGAGACCCGGGGCCGTAGATTTCACTAGTGGTTTCTCTCGAGAAAAATAGCATACAACGGGTAAACAAATTACTGTTGGGCAATTGATAGAACTTCAAATAATCATGACGATATCCAGGCAATGATCATTATATAGGCATCACGTCCAAGATTAGTAGACCGACTCCTGCCTGCATCTACTACTATTACTCCACACATCGACTGCTATCCAGCATGCATCTAGTGTATTAAGTTCATGGAGAAATAGAGTAATGCAATAAGAATGATGACATGATGTAGACAAGATCTATTTATGTAGAAATAGACCCCATCTTGTTATCCTTCATAGCAATGATACATACGTGTTGGTTCCCCTTCTATCACTGGGATCAAGCACCGTAAGATCGAACCCATCACAAAGCACCTCTTCCCATGGCAAGAAAAATTGATCTAGTTGGCCTAACTAACACTACTATAGGATGCTTCTAACGCAACACTATGATCAGAGACCCTTCGATGAAACTGTGTGCAATGCAATAATCGCAAACGATGCTGTAAAAGAACCATCAAAAAAGGTGCAAAAAATTTGCGATGCCGGATGCATCAAACACGATTCTGATTTTAATTGCGTGTGCGATGCAGGGCATACAGTTCAGTTCAATGAACTGTTTGCGATGAGGTGTGATGTCTACTACACAACCTTCTTCTTGTAGACGTTGTTGGGCCTCCAAGTGCAGAGGTTTGTAGGACAGTAGCAAATTTCCCTCAAGTGGATGACCTAAGGTTTATCAATCCGTAGGAGGCGTAGGATGAAGATGGTCTCTCTCAAGCAACCCTGCAACCAAATAACAAAGAGTCTCTTGTGTCCCCAACACACCCAATACAATGGTAAATTGTATAGGTGCACTAGTTCGGTGAAGAGATGGTGATACAAGTGGTATATGGATAGTAGATAATGGTTTTTGTAATCTGAAAATATAAAAACAGCTAGGTAACTAATGATAAAAGTGAGCACAAACGGTATTGCAATGCGTTGAAACAAGGCCTAGGGTTCATAATTTCACTAGAGTAAGTCCTCTCAACAATAATAACATAATTGGATCATATATCTATCCCTCAACATGCAACAAAGAGTCACTCCAAAGTCACTAATAGAGGAGAACAAACAAAGAGATTATGGTAGGGTAAGAAACCACCTCAAAGTTATTCTTTCTGATCGATCTATTCAAGAGTCTGTAGTAAAATAACATGAAGCTATTCTTTCCGTTCAATCTATCCTAGAGTTCGTACTAGAATAACACCTAAGACACAAATGAATCAAAACCCTAATGTCACCTAGATACTCCAATGTCACCTCAAGTATCCATGGGTATGATTATATGATATGCATCACACAATCTCAGATTCATCTATTCAAACCAACACAAAGTACTTCAAAGAGTTCCCCAAAGAGTCTACTGGAGAGTCAAGACGAGAACATGTGCCAACCCCTATGCATAGGTTCATGGGCGGAACCTGCAAGTTGATCACCAAAACATACATCAAGTGGATCAATAGAATACCCCATTGTCACCACGGGTATCCCATGCAAGACATACATCAAGTGTTCTCAAATCCTTAAAGACTCAATCCGATAAGATAACTTCAAAGGGAAAACTCAATTCACTACAAGAGAGTAGAGGGGGAGAAACATCATAGGATCCAAATATAATAGCAAAGCTCGCGATACATCAAGATCGTAACACCTCAAGAACACGAGAGAGAGAGAGAGAGAGAGAAATCAAACACATACCTACTGGTACATACCCTCAGCCCCGAGGGAGAACTACTCCCTCCTCGTCATGGAGAGCACCGAGATGATGAAGATGGCCACCAGAGAGAGATTCCCCCTCTGGCAGGGTGCCGGAACTGGTCTAGATTGATTTTCAGTGGCTACGGAGGCTTCTGGCGGCGGAACTCCCGATCTATTGTCCTCCCTGAAGTTTTTTGGGTATATGGGTATATATGGGAGGAAGAAGTACGATGATGGATCTCCGGGCTGTCCATGAGGTAGGGGGGCGCGCCCCCCACCTTCGTGGGCAGCCCGGGACTCTCCTGGTGCATCTCCGATACTCCGTGGGCTTCTTCTGGTCCAAAAATAAGTTCTGTCAAGTTTCAGGTCAATTGGACTCCGTTTGATTTTCCTTTTCTGTGATACTCTAAAACAAGGAAAAAAACAGAAACTGGCACTGGGCTCTGGGTTAATAGGTTAGTCCCAAAAATCATATAAAATAGCATATAAATGCATATAAAACATCCAAGGTTGATAATATAATAGCATGGAACAATCAAAAATTATAGATACGTTGGAGACGTATCCGCATCCCCAATCTTAATTCCTGCTCGTCCTCGAGTAGGTAAATGATAAAAATAGAATTTTTGATGTGGAATGCTACCTAACATATTTATCCATGTAATCTTCTTTATTGTGGCAAGAATATTCATATCCATAAGTTTCAAGACAAAAGTTTAATATTGACATGGAAATAATAATACTTCAAGCATACTAACTAAGCAATTATGTCTCTTCAAAATATCATGGCCAAAGAGAGTTATCCCTACAAAATCATATAGTCTGGCTATGCTCCATCTTCACCACACAACGTATTCAAATCATGCACAACCCCGATGACAAGCCAAGACATTGTTTCATACTTTTGATGTTCTCAAACTTTTTTCAATCTTCACGCAATACATGAGCGTGAGCCATGGACATGGCACTGTAAGTGGAATAGAATGGTGGTTGTGGAGAAGACAAAAAGGGAGAAGATAGTCTCACACCAACTAGGCATATCAACGGGCTATGGAGATGCCCATCGATAGATATCAATGTGAGTGAGTAGGGATTGCCATGCAACGGATGCACTAGAGCTATAAGTGTATGAAAGCTCAACAAAAGAAACTAGTGGGTGTGCATCCAACTTGCTTGCTCACGAAGACCTAGGGCACTTGAGGAGGCCCATTGTTGGAATATACAAGCCAAGTTCTATAATGAAAATTTCCCACTAGTATATGAAAGTGACAAAACAAGAGACTCTCTATCATGAAGATCATGGTGCTACTTTGAAGCACAAGTGTGGAAAAAAGGATAGTAGCATTGTCCCTTTTATTTTTTATTTTTTTATTTGGCCTTTCTTCTTTTATTTGGCCTTTCTTTTTTATTTGGCCTTTCTCCCATTTTATTTGGCCTTTCCTTTTTTGGGGGACAATGCTCTATTAATGATGATCATCACACTTCTATTTACTTACAACTCAAGAATTACAACTCGATACTTAGAACAAAATATGACTCTATATGAATGCCTCCGGTGGTGTACCGGGATGTGCAATGATGCATGAGTAACATGTATGAAATAATTATGAACGGTGGCTTTGCCACAAATACAATGTCAACTACATGATCATGCAAAGCAATATGACAATGATGGAGCATGTCATAATAAACGAAACGGTGGAAAGTTGCATGGCAATCTATCTCGGAATGGCTATGGAAATGCCATGGTAGGTAGGTATGGTGGCTGTTTTGAGGAACATATATGGTGGGTATATGATACCGGCGAAAGGTGCGCGGTATTAGAGAGGCTAGCAATGGTGGAAGCGTGAGAGTGCGTATAATCCTTGGACTCAAAATTAGTCATAAAGAACTCACATACTTATTGCAAAAATCTATTAGTTATCGAAACAAAGTACTACGCGCATGCTCCTAGGGGGATAGATTGGTAGGAAATAACCATAGCTCGTCCCCGACCGCCACTCATAAGGAAGACAATCAATAAATAAATCATGCTCCGACTTCTTAAGATAACGGTTCACCATACGTGCATGCTACGGGAATCACAAACTTTAACACAAGCATTTCTAAAATTCACAACTACTCAATTAGCACGACTCTAATATCACCATCTCCATATCTCAAAACAATTATCAAGTATCAAACTTCTCATAGTATTCAATGCACTTTATATATGAAAGTTTTTAGTATATCCCTCTTGGATGCCCATCATATTAGGACTAGTTTCATAACAAAAGAAAACTACCATGTTGTTCTAAAGACTCTCAAAATAATATAAGTGAATCACGAGAGTTCATCTATTTCTTCAAAATAAAACCACCACCGTGCTCTAAAAACATATAAGTGAAGCGCTAGAGCAAATGACAAACTACTCTGAAAGATATAAGTGAAGCTCAATGAGTAGTCGAATAATTATGCAACTATGTGAAGAATCTCTAAAATTTAAGAAATTCAGATCTTGGTATTTTTTCAAACACCAAGCAAAATTAAATAAAATAAAATGACGCTCCAAGAAAAACACATATCATGTGGTAAATAAAAATACACCTCCAAGTAAAGTTACCGATGAACGAAGACGAAAGAGGGGATGCCTTCCGGGGCATCCCCAAGCTTAGTCTCTTGGTTGTCCTTGAATATTACCTTGGGGTGCCTTGGGCATCCCTAATCTTAGGCTCTTTCCACTCCTTATTCCATAGTCCATCGAATCTTTACCCAAAACTTGAAAACTTCACAACACAAAACTTAAAGTAGAAAATCTCGTGAGCTCTGTTAGCGAAAGAAAACAAAACACCACTTCAAGGTACTGTAATGAACTCATTCCTTATTTATATTGGTGTTAAACCTACTGTATTCCAACTTCTATATGGTTTATAAACTATTTTACTAGCCATAGATTCATCAAAATAAGCAAACAACACACGAAAAACAGAATCTGTCAAAAACAGAACAGTCTGTAGTAATATGTATCTAACGCAAGATCTGGAACCCCAAAAATTCTGAAATAAATTTCTGGACGAGATTAATTTATCTATTAATCATCTGCAAAAATAATTAACTAAATATCACTTTCCAAATAAAAATGGCAGCAATTCTCGTGAGCGCTAAAGTTTCTGTTTTTTACAGCAAGATCAACAAGACTTTCCCCAAGTCTTCCCAACTATTCTACTTGGCACAAACACTAATTAAAACATAAAAACTCAATCATAACAGAGGCTAGATAAATTATTTATTACTAAACAGGAGCAAAAAGCAAGGAACAAAAATAAAGTTGGGTTGCCTCCCAACAAGCGCTATCATTTAACGCCCCTAGCTAGGCATGATGATTTCAATGATGCTCACATAAAAGATAAGAATTGTAACATAAAGAGAGCATCTTGAAGAATATGACTATCACATTTAAGTCTAACCCACTTCCTATTCATAGGGATTTTGTGAGCAAACAACTTATGGGAACAATAATTAACTAGCATAGGAAGGCAAAACAAGCATAACTTTAAAACTTTAAGCACATAGGGAGGAAACTTGATATTATTGCAATTCCTACAAGTATATATTCCTCCCTCATAATAATTTTCAGTAGCTTCATGAATGAATTCAATAATATAACCAGCACCTAAAGCATTTTTTTCATGATCTACAAGCATAGAAAATCTACTACTCTCCACATAAGCAAAATTCTTCACATTCGGAATAGTGGAAGTATCATAGGAGACTCGAATACTATAAATTGTTTCCACATTAAAAGAGTAATGTTCAGAAAAGGGGTAATCATAATCATGACAAGTTTTATAAATATAATCATCACTACTCTTTATAGCATAAGTGTCATCGCAATAGTCATCATAAATAGGAGGTATGCTATCATCATAATAAATTTGCATGTCAAAACTTGGGAAACTAAAAGTATCATCTTCATTAAATGTAGCATCCCCAAGCTTGTGACAAACATTAATTGCAGCAAATATATTCAAAAACATCACCTTCATCAAACATAGCATCCCCAAGCTTGGGCATTTTCATATCATAAGCATAATCACTCTCATCATTAATAGTATGGATAGCACCAATACTATAGCAATTATCATATTCTTCCAAGCAAGTGCCAAAAAGATTTTCAAGATCATAAGAAGCATCATTATCTTCCACAATTATATTTTCATGAGGCACAACAATAATAGGATCAGCATTATTTGGGATAGATATCTTTTTACCTCTCTTCCTTTTTCTTTTCTTCTTCTTCTTCACCACATCATGTGTGGATTCAATCCTCTTTTTTGAGCTCCTTATTAATGAGATTGGTTGAATAGGAGGCTCCTCCTCGTTACCCTATTCATCATAAGAAATAATAGGAGGGTATTTGGAAGTCTCTTCCCTTTCATTAGTATTCTCTTCATCTTCTATTTGTTTTCTTTTCTTTATGCAATTGGCAATATAAGAATTTTCAAAACAATTCACCGCACAATACATATAAATTTCCTCTAGATCAATATCGAGGAATTTCTCGAGGTTATATTCTAGAATAATCTTAGTTTGACATTTCATTTCTTCATAACCTAAAAGCAAACTAAGTTCATTATAATGTGCAAGGGAAATCAAGTCATCACAATTTTTAGACACGATTCGATCATGGAACAATTTGCATTTGATATTTAAACGACCATGTTCATTGCAAAGTTCACAAGTACGGTTAAGATATTTTAAATTTTTAGCACTAACATTTAGCCTTTCTTGCAACCATTTAGTTTCCAAATACTTATGCCTCTTGCAATATCTATCTTCCCTATTTGGTGTGTGTGACGCCCCCGATTCAATCGTACACTAATCATGCACGCAAATGTGTACGATCAAGATCAGGGACTCACGGGAAGATATCACAACACAACTCTAAAACTTAAATAAGTCATACAAGCATCATAATACAAGCCAGGGGCCTCGAGGGCTCGAATACAAGTGCTCGATCATAGACGAGTCAGCGGAAGCAACAATATCTGAGTACAGACATAAGTTAAACAAGTTTGCCTTAAGAAGGCTAGCACAAACTGGGATACAGATCGAAAGAGGCACAGGCCTCCTGCCTGGGATCCTCCTAAACTACTCATGGTCGTCGTCAGCGGCCTGCACGTAGTAGTAGGCACCTCCAGTGTAGTAGTCGTCGTCGACGGTGGCGTCTGGCTCCAGGGCTCCAGCATCTGGTTGCGACAACCAGGTAGAAGGGAAAGGGGGAAAAGAGGGAGAAAAGCAACCGTGAGTACTCATCCAAAGTACTCGCAAGCAAGGAGCTACACTACATATGCATGGGTATATGTGTAAAGGGCCATATCAGTGGACTGAACTGCAGAATGCCAGAATAAGAGGGGGATAGCTAATCCTGTCGAAGACTACGCTTCTGGCAGCCTCCGTCTTGCAGCATGTAGAAGAGAGTAGATTGAAGTCCTCCAAGTAGCATCTCCAAGTAGCATCTCCAAGTAGCATCTCCAGTAGCATCGCATAGCATAATCCTACCCGGCGATCCTCCCCTCGTCGCCCTGTGGAAAAGCGATCACCGGGTTGTCTGTGGAACTTGGAAGGGTGTGTTTTATTAAGTATCTGATTCTAGTTGTCATAAGGTCAAGGTACAACTCCAAGTCGTCCTGTTACCGAAGATCACGGCTATTCGAATAGATTAACTTGGGTGCACCAACTTACCCAACACGCTTGATCCCATTTGGCCGGACACACTTTCCTGGGTCATGCCCGGCCGCGGAAGATCAACACGTCGCAGCCCCACCTAGGCACAACAGAGAGGCCAGCACGCCGGGCTAAACCTAAGCGCGCAGGGGTCTGGGCCCATCGCCCTGAGCACACCTGCACGTTGCGTGGGCGGCCGAAAGCAGACCTAGCCTAGTGGCGTTCCAGTCCAATTCGGTGCGCGCCGCTCCGTCGCTGGCGTCACGAAGTGCTTCGGCTGATACCACGACGCCGAGTGCCCATATCTTTCCCACGTAGTTGGTTAGTGCGTATAGGCTCGTAGCCAACTCAGATCAAATACCAAGATCTCGTTAAGCGTGTTAAGTATCCGTGAACGCCGAACAGGGCCAGGCCCACCTCTCTCCTAGGCGGTCTCAACCTGCCCTGTCGCTCCGCCACAAAGATCCACTCGCGGGTGCTCCTCCAGCCGACCCGTCTTTGGTCACCACATGAATCATGTATAACGTATATAGTATATACCTGTGATCACCTCCCGAGTGATCACGGCCTGATAGTATAGCACAGCAGACGGACAAGAATGTAGGGCCACAGATGAAAAATACTAGCATCCTATACTAAGCATGTAGGATTGCAGGTAAAGGTAACAACAGTAGTAGCAAGGACAGGCTATGCAGCAATATAGGATTAACTGAAAGCAGTAACATGCTACACTACTCTAATGCAAGTAGTATAGAGTAGAATAGGCGATATCTGGTGATCAAAGGGGGGGGCTTGCCTGGTTGCTCTGGCAAGAGAGAGGGGTCGTCAACTCCGTAGTCGAACTGGGCAGCAGCAGCGTCGGTCTCGTAGTCTACAGGAGAGAAGAGGGGGAAGAAACAATGAATACCATGTAAACAGATGCATACCGATGCATGACATGACAAGTAACGATGCTAGGTGTGCCCTAACGCGCTAGGAGGTGATACCGACGAAGGGGGAAGACATCCGGGAAAGTATTCCTGGTGTTCCGTATTTTCGGGTAGAGGAGTCGGAGGAGGAAAGTTGCGAGTTCGATAGGTTAGGGGGTGTGGCGGACGAACGAGTTGCGTATCCAGAATCGTCTCATCGTTCTGAGCAACTTCCATGTTGAAAATATTTTAATCCGAGTTACGGATTAAAAGATATGATTTTCTAAAGATTTTATTAATTTCTGGAATTTAATTAATTATTTAATCCAACATTATCCAAAATAGTAAATGCTGACGTCAGCATGACATCAGAGTGATGTCAGCAGTCAACGTTGACCATTGACCTGGTCAACCTGACGTGTGGGTCCAGTGGGACCCACCTGTCATTCTCTGTTTAGTTTAATTACAGATTAGTTAATTTAATTAGTGATTAGGTTAATCTAATCAGGATTAACTAACTTAATTAATTAATTACTTAATTAATTGATTATTTATTTATTAATTTTATTAATTCATTTTTATTTTATTTCCTTTTTCTTTTCTTCTTTTTTTTTAAAACGTTCTAGGGGCCGGGCCCCACATGTCTGTGGCCCATAGGGGCCCTTAGCGGGCACGGGCGCTGCAGGTAACAGGCGCAGGCGTGGTGGCCGGACCCCAACAAGGCGCTCGAGGGGGGCGCCGGCGAGGCGCAGAGCGGGTCGAGGCTGGCGGGGCGCCACCGGCGACCGCAAAAGCGGCAGCAGGGCGTAGGGGGCCCAGGGTGGCACGTAACGAGGAGGACAAGGCACGGGGAGGCAGTCGTGGGTTCAGGGGAGGGGAGCAGCGGGGGAGGCCGATGGCCACGGCGAACTAGGCAGGGCGCGGGTGTCTTCGAGCGGTGCAGTGGGGCGAGGCCACCATGGTGACGGTGCACGCGCAGCCCGACTGGTCCCCGGTGCCGGCTGGGGCGGAGGAGGGCGCCGGCCAGATGCTCACGGGGGCGCGCGCGGGGTAGCGCAGGGGAGACGGAGAGGAGGGAGGTGCGGTGCTCACTGCGGGGAGTAGGGCCCGGGCAGTGGGGGTCGAGGAGGAGTCGGGGATGACCGGGCGACGGGGAGGAGGCGCGTGGAGCTCCGGGCGGCGGCGGATCGGTTCGGCGTGGTGACGTGATTCCGGCGAGGGGGACTCCAAGCGGTGGTGGCGTCGGGACCGAGTCCCAACTCCAGATCGAGGGCGGTGCGTGGACGGGCGCCGGGGCGACTCGAGGTGAGGCGAGGAGGCGTCCGGCGAGGGGGGGTGGTGACGGGCGACGCCGGCGACGCGGGATCTGGCTCCCCTGCCTCGATCCAGACGAGGGAGAGAGGGGAACGTGGGAGGAGCGAGTGCGGGGAGTGGACGAGTGGGGTGGCGGCTAGGGTTGCGGGGGGATAAGGAGAGGAGTGGGGTTG
>NC_041380.1:469391383-469399085 GCF_002162155.2 Triticum dicoccoides | reverse complement strand
TGGGCCGGCCCATTCGGGCGGAGGAGGCCAGCTGGGCCACTTGGCCCAGCGGGGGGGGGGGGTCTGTTGTTTTTGTTTTGTTTTGTTTTCCTTTCATCTGTTTCTTTTTATTTATTTTCCTTTCTGTTTTATTCAATTTAAAATATTTATGCATTTTCTAAAAATGTGTTTACTTCACCATAATTATCTATGCATCATTTGACACGGTCCGAACATTTTGTTTTAAAGTTTGAAAACTTTGTTTGTTTGCCAAAAATTCAAATTTAAATTCGAATCGTTTTGAACTAACGCGAGATTAGCGACAGTAACGGAGGTGACATGGCGTCATTAGCAGAGGTTACTGTAGCTTGCTTATCCGGGCGTCACAATTCTCCTCCACTACAAGAAATCTCGTCCTGAGATTTAAGAGGGGAGTAAGGGGGAAAGTTCTGGTTATTCTAATGGATCTTCTCGAAGAAGTTAATCCCTTTCGTTGATGTCTTCAATTCTTTATTCCAAAGCATCATGATGAAGTTGTCGTCCTTTCTTCGGGGAACTCCATCGTACTTACAAATAGGTATGGGGCAGCTCTACAATGATAGGATGTTATAAGGGAAATTCATCTGGGGGTATCCCAAGAATGAACATATGAGTATCTCTCGAGTTGAACGAATGACACACATCGAGAGCAAAGTAAGACGGTATAATAAGAAGTTTCAAGCGGATAGGCAATCATTCATTGCCTGAAGCAGAGTGCGAAAGGGGTTCAGAGCAACGGGAATAAGTATTGTGTCCGATACCAGAATAGATCAACAGGCAAGTGGCCCATGAATTACATACAAAGTCAAGCACGAGGAATAACTTTGACATCAGGTTGTACAGGAGAGTCAGGTTTCGATCCTGTGGAACTGTGGGTTATGGGCCCACCATGTGGGTTAAAAGTAGGAAGGCGGTGATGTCTTGCACGATCATGCAAGTAAGGCATGTCAGAGGTTAGCCTGTCAGTTATATGTCAGCAACTACATCGGTACCAAGGCGAGGGACAAGGAGAACCATTTTCCTGCTCGTTGAAACGAGGCGGACCAATAGGCAAAGTTCTCGTCCATCGGTGGTTACTGAAATGTCATCAACAATAGTAACAGGGTCTTACTGACAGAGTTGTACACCGAGGTGTTTACATAAGCAAGAGAATAATACTGCTTAGATTATATAGACCTCAAGAAAGGTTAAACCAACCAATGGAAAGGAAAATAAGATTATCAGATTAAACAGAACAATGAAAAGGAAAATGTGTTTAAACACATATATCAGGGGGTATATCCTTCCCAAGGGCAAGCAACGCATGATATTCATGACGGGATATAACGTAGAAAACCCCTTTAGGAAAGGGAAGAGAAATTTTCATGACATTACCCATACAATGGTGTTTGGATAATTGATCAAGAAGCATTTAGCATTGGGCTTTAAATGTTCTTGTTGAAAATCGGAGTACCAATGACATGCTTCGAGATAGCATTGACATGGTCTTCAAGAAAAAATCGGATTTTGGATACACAAAGGATCCATCAGGATAAACTCATTAAACAGGCATTCAGTTTCCTCATGGAAAAATGATTAACCTTGTTACAAAGGAAACTATAACACTAGGTCCTCTGGTCCGGTGTGCTGGGCATGACATCACCTTACCGGGGCATATAGGGACCAATGTTATAACTCTTGAAAAGTTGTCCCAACCATCATATTTGACCGAGACTCAGATCCGGTTGGTGTCATGATACCTCAGACTCAGGATGTCCGAGAAGAAAAGGTGCAACACAAATAGACGAAAAGACATTTCAAGATTCTCAGGAAATGAACTATGGAAGCAAGTTCCGAAACCAGAGTTCATCATTAAACCAAGGAGAGGATGAGGAAGTGGCTGACGGACTCAGCGATAATTCAACGAGGTATCCAAAAAGATGCATCTCCTCAATTATGTGGATAAGGAGATAGCATTTGTCCGATCAAATGATATAATGAAGCATGCTCGAGGACAACATACACAATTAAACATTGGTTGAAAGGTGCGCCCGAAATATGGGTTGGGCTGCACGACCAATGTCAGAATGGTGATTCAATAATCAATAGTCTAAGAATGAACGGTTGACCATTAACTTCAAAGCAATAGGGTTGCTAGAAGTACAGAATACAAACAGCATAGTTCACTTGTTGGTACCCCAGTTGGAATCAACCAAGGACCAAGAAAGAATGGTGATGGTGAGAAGTATCACTATACCAAGAATTTCTTAAGAGGTGGAGCAATCCTCACCACATCCTTGATATTAAAAGATGGTAATACTCCAAGGTAAGGAAGAACAAATGCTGGATAGTAGGGATCTCAAGGTATAACTCAAAACACGAACAATTTTGTGTTGAACGGAAGGCAAATAAGTGGTCAAAGGTAACACAAATCATCAGGGGCAAGGATGGTATTTCTCATCATGAACTCAATTGATATCCTGGAAGAGCTCATAAGGTTGATGATAATCACGACACATTTGTCGAGAGATTTCATGAAGATGTAATCAATCAGTGATGACATCAGGTCAAAGGAATAATGAGGCGGAAGGTTATTGGAACCATGGGTAGGACACAAACTTGAAAACAAGCTTGTTGTTCAAGGCGAACTGATATGACGAGGAAGATCGACGTAAGTTTAGCTCATCATCGAAAATTGTGCTCCGAAAAGGAGGACCAGGTAGTACGATTTAAAATTTAGCCGATCAGGCTAGGAAACACTTAAAGGATTAATAAAATCATAAGCAACGAAAATTACTTAGGGTTATCGAACCAAAATGTGGAATCGTTGTTCTCGATTGACGACAACCCAGAACCCGAGAAAATTGGAATCTGTGAGAAATAATAGTTGATGAAGAACCCATAATAAGTTATGCAGCCCCATGATATTCTTGAGATACCAAGGGGTAATACTCGACGACAAATCAAAGTAGAGGTTGGACTGGGGTATTACTCTGTAGAAGACAAGTGCTTAAACTTGCACGAGAAATGGTATTTAAAGGAGATCATGGTCGGAACCACGATTGCAAAAGGCCAAATCCCAGATATAAGATGTACTTATACCAAGGGAATAATTAATTTAAGAGAAGCTTTAATGATAAGATCTACATCGTGTCCATGGGCATGAACACAAAGTTCAAGGTCGACTCCCACTTCCATAATGCGTAACCTTCCATTCACTTCTCGTTCTCAAAGAAGCTGTATGGTAGAAAATTATCTGCTAAACACTAGAAGGGTTGACTTGTCAAAACCTTCCGGTTCATACGGTTTTTAAGGAAGGTATAGGTTCAACCCAATGGGGCTTCTTAGAAACATATACCACAAGTTTCAAGAGTAAATATCACAAGCTCGAAAGCAAAGCAAGGTTGAGAAGGTAGATGATACAATTTACCAAAGGCATTATGTATCCAAGGGAAGGCTCACAAGGTTATTGAATATGAAGGACAATGTCGGATAAAATACATTAAAGGATCTGTCGATCCATAGCAGAGCTGATGTGAGCATCGGCACACAATCAGAGGAAGTAACAATGCAAGGGCATTGGATTATAGAAACAACTAACTAATCCAGAGCTCAAACACAAAGAAATTATGATTTCCAAATTAAGGGAACAGAAGCAATGTTCTGATCAGGGGTGGATAAGTTGAATAGCCTTAGGGGTACTATCGACGGCATTTGGATTGGTTGAGAACCAACTCTTGTTTAAAATGACGTCTGAGCCGGAAAGATAATTTAAAAGGATCAACTGATGATTGCGTGCATTCGCAACGTATTGAATCAACGGACTCAAAATGATAATGACAAGGTATGCCATTAAGATTACGAGACTAATGGGATTAACCATAATGCGAGCAAGCAAGAATTTCAAGAGCCAAAGGCTCCATAAGATTTTCGGGAGATCGAATAGTATTTTGAAGACTTTTGTGAAACGCATGAACAACTGGGGATGAGCGGATACTCGACAAGTGCGAGGAATTTTCAATAGGGATATTCATGTGGTAAAGAACTGCAAGGCAGTAAGCTTAAAGGATTTTCGGAACAACAAAGAGTATTTCGGGACATCTTGCAATAACAAGATCAACGGGGAATGATTGTATGAATGGCAAGTATAAGCAGTTTTTCATAGGGGTTGACGGTGGAAGGAAATCGCAAATGCGATGGCACAAAGACTCGAGAGAACATCGTAGAGTAACTTCGGAATCTTCTAGTGCAGCAGGCGATCATCTGAAGTGAGGGGCTCTCCGTGAGCAAGTATTATCGAGAACCTAAAGTTAGTTTTGTTTTTAGCAAAATCATTTAACCCGAATAGAAGAGAGCTCAGAGTCCCAGAGTATAGGCGAGGAGTAAAAGATCCTATTACCACCCAATGGCGACGTGGGCCCATGGGCCGCACAGCCATGTTAGTAAAAGTTTTGTAAAGTCTAGACTCGACTTCGGCCAAGGAGTTGGAAGGGGGATTCCTACAGGCAGTCGGCTCTGATACCAACTTGTGACGCCCCCGATTCAATCGTACACTAATCACGCACGCAAATGTGTACGATCAAGATCAGGGACTCACGGGAAGATATCACAACACAACTCTAAAACTTAAATAAGTCATACAAGCATCAATACAAGCCAGGGGCCTCAAGGGCTCGAATACAAGTGCTCGATCATAGACGAGTCAGCGGAAGCAACAATATCTGAGTACAGACATAAGTTAAACAAGTTTGCCTTAAGAAGGCTAGCACAAACTGGGATACAGATCGAAAGAGGCACAGGCCTCCTGCCTGGGATCCTCCTAAACTACTCATGGTCGTCGTCAGCAGCCTGCACGTAGTAGTAGGCACCTCCAGTGTAGTAGTCGTCGTCGACGGTGGCGTCTGGCTCCAGGGCTCCAGCATCTGGTTGCGACAACCAGGTAGAAGGGAAAGGGGGAAAAGAGGGAGAAAAGCAACCGTGAGTACTCATCCAAAGTACTCGCAAGCAAGGAGCTACACTACATATGCATGGGTATATGTGTAAAGGGCCATATCAGTGGACCGAACTGCAGAATGCCAGAATAAGAGGGGGATAGCTAATCCTGTCGAAGACTACGCTTCTGGCAGCCTCCGTCTTGCAGCATGTAGAAGAGAGTAGATTGAAGTCCTCCAAGTAGCATCTCCAAGTAGCATCTCCAAGTAGCATCTCCAAGTAGCATCTCCAAGTAGCATCTCCAGTAGCATCGCATAGCATAATCCTACCCGGCGATCCTCCCCTCGTCGCCCTGTGGAAAAGCGATCACCGGGTTGTCTGTGGAACTTGGAAGGGTGTGTTTTATTAAGTATCCGATTCTAGTTGTCATAAGGTCAAGGTACAACTCCAAGTCGTCCTGTTACCGAAGATCACGGCTATTCGAATAGATTAACTTCCCTGCAGGGGTGCACCAACTTACCCAACACGCTTGATCCCATTTGGCCGGACACACTTTCCTGGGTCATGCCCGGCCGCGGAAGATCAACACGTCGCAGCCCCACCTAGGCACAACAGAGAGGCCAGCACGCCGGGCTAAACCTAAGCGCGCAGGGGTCTGGGCTCATCGCCCTGAGCACACCTGCACGTTGCGTGGGCGACCGAAAGCAGACCTAGCCTAGTGGCCTTCAAGTCCAATTCGGCGCGCGCCGCTCCGTCGCTGGCGTCACGAAGTGCTTCGGCTGATACCACGACGCCGAGTGCCCATATCTTTCCCACGTAGTTGGTTAGTGCATATAGGCTCGTAGCCAACTCAGATCAAATACCAAGATCTCGTTAAGCGTGTTAAGTATCCGCGAACGCCGAACAGGGCCAGGCCCACCTCTCTCCTAGGCGGTCTCAACCTGCCCTGTCGCTCCGCCACAAAGATCCACTCGCGGGTGCTCCACCAGCCGACCCGTCTTTGGTCACCACATGAATCATGTATAACGTAACCCGTGATCACCTCCCGAGTGATCACGGCCCGATAGTATAGCACAGCAGACGGACAAGAATGTAGGGCCACAGATGAAAAATACTAGCATCCTATACTAAGCATGTAGGATTGCAGGTAAAGGTAACAACAGTAGTAGCAAGGACAGGCTATGCAGCAGTATAGGATTAACTGAAAGCAGTAACATGCTACACTACTCTAATGCAAGCAGTATAGAGTAGAATAGGCGATATCTGGTGATCAAAGGGGGGGGCTTGCCTGGTTGCTCTGGCAAGAGAGAGGGGTCGTCAACTCCGTAGTCGAACTGGGCAGCAGCAGCGTCGGTCTCGTAGTCTACCGGAGAGAAGAGGGGGAAGAAACAATGAATACCATGTAAACAGATGCATACCGATGCATGACATGACAAGTAACGATGCTAGGTGTGCCCTAACGCGGTAGGAGGTGATACCGACGAAGGGGGAAGACATCCGGGAAAGTATTCCCGGTGTTCCGTATTTTCGGGTAGAGGAGTCGGAGGAGGAAAGTTGCGAGTTCGATAGGTTAGGGGGGTGTGGCGGACGAACGGGTTGCGTATCCGGAATCGTCTCATCGTTCTGAGCAACTTCCATGTTGAAAATATTTTAATCCGAGTTACGGATTAAAAGATATGATTTTCTAAAGATTTTATTAATTTCTGGAATTTAATTAATTATTTAATCCAACATTATCCAGAATAGTAAATGCTGACGTCAGCATGACATCAGAGTGATGTCAGCAGTCAACGTTGACCATTGACCTGGTCAACCTGACGTGTGGGTCTAGTGGGACCCACCTGTCATTCTCTGTTTAGTTTAATTACAAATTTGTTAATTTAATTAGTGATTAGGTTAATCTAATCAGGATTAACTAACTTAATTAATTAATTAATTAATTGATTATTTATTTATTAATTTTATTAATTCATTTTTATTTTATTTCCTTTTTCTTTTCTTCTTTTTTTTAAACGTTCTGGGGGCCGGGCCCCACATGTCTGTGGCCCATAGGGGCCCTTAGCGGGCACGGGCGCTGCAGGTAACAGGCGCGGGCGTGGTGGCCGGCCCCCAACAAGGCGCCCGAGGGGGGCGCCGGCGAGGCGCAGAGCGGGTCGAGGCTGGCGGGGCGCCACCGGCGACCGCACAAGCGGCAGTAGGGCGTAGGGGGCCCAGGGTGGCACGTAACGAGGAGGACAAGGCACGGGGAGGCAGTCGTGGGTTCAGGGGAGGGGGAGCAGCGGGGGAGGCCGATGGCCACGGCGAACTAGGCAGGGCGCGGGTGTCTTCGAGCGGTGCAGTGGGGCGAGGCCACCATGGCGACGGTGCACGCGCAGCCCGACTGGTCCCCGGCGCCGGCTGGGGCGGAGGAGGGCGCCGACCAGATGCTCGCGGGGGCGCGCGTGGGGTAGGGCGGGGGAGACAGAGAGGAGGGAGGTGCGGTGCTCACTGCGGGGAGTAGGGCCCAGGGCAGTGGGGGTCGAGGAGGAGTCGGGGATGACCGGGCGACGGGGAGGAGGCGCGTGGAGCTCCGGGCGGCGGCGGATCGGTCCGGCGTGGCGACGTGATTCCGGCGAGGGGGACTCCAAGCGGTGGTGGCGTCGGGACGGAGTCCCAACTCCAGATCGAGGGCGACGCGTGGACGGGCGCCGGGGCGACTCGGGGTGAGGCGAGGAGGCGTCCGGCGAGGGGGGTGGTGACGGGCGACGCCGGCGACGCGGGATCTGGCTCCCCT
>NC_041380.1:469382015-469390979 GCF_002162155.2 Triticum dicoccoides | reverse complement strand
TGTTTTGTTTTGTTTTCCTTTCATTTGTTTCTTTTTATTTATTTTCCTTTCTGTTTTATTCAATTTAAAATATTTATGCATTTTCTAAAAATGTGTTTACTTCACCATAATTATCTATGCATCATTTGACATGGTCCGAACATTTTGTTTTAAAGTTTGAAAACTTTGTTTGTTTGCCAAAAATTCAAATTTAAATTTGAATCGTTTTGAACTAACGCGAGATTAGCGACAATAACGGAGGTGACATGGCGTCATTAGCAGAGGTTACTGTAGCTTGCTTATCCGGGCGTCACAGTGTGTACTTACAAACCCAATGCACTCCACAAAAATTGATATGTTTATAGGAGAAATTTTCATCATAACTAGTGCAATCATCATTAGTTCTATGGATATTCAAGGAGTTCATACTAACAACATTGTAATCATGCTCAGCATTCAAAGATTTAGTGCCAAACATTTTAATGCATTCTTCTTCTAACACTTTGGCACAATTTTCCTTTCCATCATACTCACGAAAGATATTAAAAAGGCAAACTTAATTCCATTTTTTGTACTTTTCTTTTATAAACTAAACTAGTGATAAAACAAGAAACTAAAAGACTCGATTGCAAGATCCAAAGATATACCTTCAAGCACTCACCTCCCCGGCAATGGCGCCAGAAAAGAGCTTGATGTATACTACACAACCTTCTTCTTGTAAACGTTGTTGGGCCTCCAAGTGCAGAGGTTTGTAGGATAGTAGCAAATTTCCCTCAAGTGGATGACCTAAGGTTTATCAATCCGTAGGAGGCGTAGGATGAAGATGGTCTCTCTCAAGCAACCCTGCAACCAAATAACAAAGAGTCTCTTGTGTCCCCAACACACCCAATACAATGGTAAATTGTATAGGTGCACTAGTTCGGCGAAGAGATGGTGATACAAGTGGTATATGGATAGTAGATAATGGTTTTTGTAATCTGAAAATATAAAAACAGCAAGGTAACTAATGATAAAAGTGAGCACAAACGGTATTGCAATGCATTGAAACAAGGCCTAGGGTTCATACTTTCACTAGTGTAAGTCCTCTCGACAATAATAACATAATTGGATCATATAGCTATCCCTCAACATGCAACAAAGAGTCACTCCAAAGTCACTAATAGAGGAGAACAAACGAAGAGATTATGGTAGGGTATGAAACCACCTCAAAGTTATTCTTTCTGATCGATCTATTCAAGAGTCTGTAGTAAAATAACATGAAGCTATTCTTTCCGTTCAATATATCCTAGAGTTCGTACTAGAATAACACCTTAAGACACAAATCAATCAAAACCCTATTGTCACCTAGATATTCCAATGTCACCTCAAGTATCCGTGGGTATGATTATACGATATGCATCACACAATCTCATATTCATCTATTCAAACCAACACAAAGTACTTCAAAGAATGCCCCAAAGAGTCTACCGGAGAGTCAACACGAGAACGTGTGCCCACCCCTATGCATAGGTTCATGGGAGGAACCCGCAAGTTGATCACTAAAACATACATCAAGTGGATCAATAGAATACCCCATCGTCACCACGAGTATCCCATGCAAGACATACATCAAGTGTTCTCAAATCCTTAAAGACTCAATCCGATAAGATAACTTCAAAGGGAAAACTCAATTCATTACAAGAGAGTAGAGGGGGAGAACATCGTAGGATCCAAATATAATAGCAAAGCTCGCGATACTTCAAGATCATAACACCTCAAGAACACGAGAGAGGGAGATCAAACACATAGCTACTGGTACATACCCTAGCCCCAAGGGAGAACTACTCCCTCCTCGTCATGGAGAGCACCGGGATGATGAAGATGGCCACCAGAGAGAGATTCCCCCTCCGGCAGGGTGCTAGAACTGGTCTAGATTGGTTTTCAGTGGCTACAGAGGCTTCTGGCGGCGGAACTCCCGATCTATTGTCCTCCCCGAAGTTTTTAGGGTATATGGGTATATATGGGAGGAAGAAGTACGTCGGTGGATCTCGGGGCTGTCCACGAGGCAGGGGGGCGCGCCAGGGGGGTGGGCACGCCCCCCACCATCGTGGGCAGCCCGGGACTCTCCTGGTGCATCTCCGATACTCCGTTGGCTTCTTATGGTCCAAAAATAAGTCCCGTCAAGTTTCAGGTCAATTGGACTCCGTTTGATTTTCCTTTTCTGTGATACTCTAAAACAAAGAAAAAAACAGAAACTGGCACTGGGCTCTGGGTTAATAGGTTAGTCCCAAAAGTCATATAAAATAGCATATAAAACATCCAAGGTTGATAATATAATAGCATGGAACAATCAAAAATTATAGATACGTTGGAGACGTATCAAGGTGGAACAAAAGAAACGAGCAGACGGATGAAGGTGTGTGCGATATACAGCATACGGTTCACTCAGATTAACGATTTGTGATGAGGAGGAATAGTAGAAACAGGCTGCTAGATAAAGGTGTGTGCGATTGAGGGCATACACTTTAGAAGGATTAACTATTTGCAATTAGGCAACAGAACAGAAACGGTCAGCCAGATCAAAGTGTCTGCGATTGATGGCATACACTTCACATGAATGAACTGTTTGCGATTATCCACAACAAACAGAAACAGTTAAATAGATCAACGTGTGTGCGCTAGACGGGAACACACATTCTAATTAGAAGAAGCATGCGCGATGGTAATAATGAGCGCGCATGGTTGTTGGAACAAGACGTGTGCTGACATTGCCTATTGCGGTGCACCCTATGGTGCAAATGCCATGTACGCGACCGAGAAAGCGTGCCGACGTTACGCCTTCTGGGAATAGTGCCGGACTTAGAACCGTCAATAAATTTTGAGCCTGCGTCCCGTCACATTCCAAATTACTACCATGCTATATTTAATTGCAAACCTGTTCACACCGATCAAAACCTAAATGGTTTCACACTTAGGAGCGTATTAGTACTCGTTTATAAATACTACTACTCGAAGATGACTGCACATTCCTCCTCAACTCCTCCACAAACATTAACAAGTCATTCATCATCGTTCCCTTGCATCTCCCATGGCCAGCGTGAGTTCTGGGTCGAGAGATTGCCACCAGGGAGAGGCGAGCATGGAAGCGGAAGCACGAGAGATGTCCCGCCTCACCGCGAAAGCAGCCGGCATGTCCCGTCGTGCGGCCATAGCAGCACAGAGGTCCCATCGTGCCGCCAAAGCAGGATGGAGGTCCTGCCACGCTGCCGAAGCAGCACGGAGGTCTTGTCACGCCGCCGAAGCAGCACGGAGGTCCCGCTGCTTCGTCGATGGAACAGACTGGTCCGGCCGCACCGCGGAAGCAGAAGAGATATCCCGCCGCACCGTGAATGCAGCAGAGATGTCCTCCCGTGCTGCGGCGGCCTGAGAAAATATCTCGCAGGCAGGCGAGGACTCTTACTGGAACATGCATGCGGTCGTCCATAGCCAGATGGATCAGATCTCCGGTTGGGCGAGGTTGTAGGACGACATGAAAGCCTCTTTTGAACATGCTACCGGCGTCATCCGGCAACTAAATGAGAGCAATGCGAAGCTCCTGGCTGAGCGCGACCTGCTGAGGGCAAAGATCGTTGCAAGTGCGGAGCAGCAGGAGGAGACCACTGCCTTGTTGAAGAGGACCGGCGTCATCATCGGGAAACTTATGGACGAGAATGCCATGCTACGCATCGAGCACAGAAGGCTGGTGGAGGAATCCACGGATGCTTTCGAGTAGCATCTTGAGGACAAGAAAGAGTTCATCTCCGCTCGCCGCGGAGACTAGTTCCCGCGGCCTGCAGCAACGCATCAAGAAAGTAGAGATTAGTGAGCCAGATCGTTGTCTTCTTCTTTGGCCCTTGTGTATTTCAGGCGTTGCCGCATGTGGCTTTTTTAATTATGTTCCTAAAATACGGAAGACAATTATTATCCACTGTCATCGTCCTTATATTCATCATGCTTGCTATAAGTTGCAGTCAATGCTATATAGGTCCGTCGGATCTTACATCAAGATCCGTGAAAAACTTTGCTTTGATATTTTCATTTTTCTCTCTTAAATCTCAGTTCAGTGAGACATAGCCACGCCATGAAACAGGGGCTCGGGCGCCATTAATGGAGACGTTGGGAGGGAGGTGTGCGGCGGATAGAGGTCAGAGGGCTCTCCTCCCGATGAGCATGCAGGGGTCTGATCGCACGCCTCCCGTACTCAAATAGCTACCCCGCACGGCACCTCCTAGCCAATAAAAAAGGGGGCGCTTGGCGGCACGTAATCGGTAAGTAGAATGTCCATGATTTCAATAATACGTGTGTTTCCGATTTGTAAAGTACAACACTTGTTCCAAAATGACTTTGTTGATTGTTAATGTGTGCACCTTCGCAAATCGGACAGAAAAATTACCACAGCATGTTGGTGCCATGTCATGACACCGTGCCAAGTTTCATGATTTTCAAACATGTTTTGGATTTCCAGGAATTAAAAAACCAAGTTTCTCAATCTTTCCAATCGAGACACGACGCCCAGACGTTTGAATTTCATTCCCATTTCTTGCATGAGACCTAGAAATTCACCGAAGGACACACATGTGATTTTTCAGCCAACTTTGGTGCACTGGAGCATGTGCTTGTAGTTCAAATTTGAATTATGCACATTAAATGCCCAGAAATTCAATTAGTGTATAAAAAAGTCCAAACGAACCCCGAATAATTCCAAAATTTAGCACAATACTTCTATTTGGTCTAATCTTCCTGTGTAAAAAAATTAAAGCGGGAGAAGGCAGTGTACGTATGTCATTTTGCACACGAAGGTGACACGTTCCCTCTCAGAACCACGAGCCTTCTTGAGATAAGCTCCAGTTTGCAAGTATACCAAAGCTTGTCCCAACTCGGCCAAAAAATTAGCGCTGCATGTTGGTGCCATGTCATGACACCATGCCAAGTTTTATGATCTTCAGGCGTGTTTTCGATTTACATGAATTAAAAAATCAAGTTTCTCAATCTTTCCGGCTGAGCCACGACGCCTAGATGTTTGAATTTCATTCGCATTTCTTGCATGGGACCTAGAAATTCATCCAAGGACACACATGTGATTTTTCAACCAACTTTGGTGCACTGAAGCATGTGCTTGTAGTTCAAATTTGAATTATGCACATTAAATGCCCATAAATTTAATTAATATATAAAAAAGTCCAAACGAAACCGGAATAATTCCAAAATTTAGCACGATACTTATTTTTGGTCTAATATGCTTGTGTAAAAAAATTAAGGCGGGAGAAGGCAGTGTACGTATGTCATTTCGCATACGGAGGTGACACATTCCCTCTCGGAACCACAAGCCTTCTTGAGAGAAGGTGCAGTTTGCAAGAAGCTTATACAAAGCTTGTCCCAATTCGGCAAAAAATATACCGCAGCATGTTGGTGCCATGTCATGACACCATGCCAAGTTTCATGATTTTCAGGCGTGTTTTGGATTTACATGAATTAAAAAACAAAGTTTCTCAATCTTTCAAGCCGAGCCACGACGCCCAGATGTTTGAATTTCATTCTCATTTCTTGCATGGGACCTATAAATTCACCCGAAGACACACATGTGATTTTTCAATAAACTTTGGTGCACTGGAGCATGTGCTTGTAGTTCAAATTTGAATTATGCACATTAAATGTCGAGAAACTCAATTAATGCATAAAAATGCCCAATGAACCCGGAATAATTCCAAATTTAAACACGACACTCATGTACTAAATGTTCACTGTACGTAAATGTTCTAGCAATTAAAACACCATCCTTTCCCTCTGTAACACCATTTTGTCTTTCAAAACATAATGAAAAAATCAGGTATACCACAAACAGTTTACTAGAAGGACAACGCTACTGCCCACACGTCCGGTGGGAGCGAAACCTGCCCACACGCCCTATAACACACAGACTGTGCCATGTCACCACATGCATGCATGTGGAAATCTTTTTGGATTTTCAGGTTTTAAAATGTTTTATTTCTTAAATGAAAAATCCGATTGAAGATCCGTTTTCACCACTAAATCCCTCGCGACGAGATCTTCGAAACTAGATCTCATATCAATATATTTTGACGAATTTTTTTGGGTTAAAAATTGCCATGTCTATTGCACATGAATTGCCATGATGTTTACACTAAAGTTGCCATGATATGTTTCAGCTATTTTCTTCTACATTTAAAAGTAAATTTTGATATTTATAAAATGGGGAATTAAGAAACTAGACTTTCCATGAACCTAAACTAAAATTGCCATGATACATGCACTTAAAATTGCCATGGTTCATACAAAAAATAATTGTTATGGTCAAAGTACTGGAGTTGCCATCATCAAAATACTAAAATTGACATGATCTAAAAACTGAAATTGCCACATGGCAACTCTAGTTTAAGCACTATGGCATTTACAGTGTAAACATCATGGCAACTTTTGGGTAAAAAAATCCGTCGAAACATATCAACATGGGGTCTAGTTTTGAAGATCTCGTCGAGACAGATTTAATGGTGAAAACGGATATGGCAACTTTTCGGTAAAAAAATTCGTCGAAACATATCAACATGGGGTCTAGTTTTGAAGATCTCGTCGAGATGGATTTAATGGTGAAAATGGATGTTTAATTCGATTTTTTAATTAGGAGATAAAACATTTTTAAGCCGAAACCAAAAAGATTCCTGTTGATGTCATCTGTTCACATGTGGCAAAATGAGTGGTAAAGAAGGCGTGTGGGTGATGTGCAAGATGCCACACGTGTGGGCGTTAGTTTTTCCGTTACTAGAAAGAATCGTGTGGGATGCGATATAAAATATCTTGGCGCACCATCTTGTCTGGCTTACGCAGGAAGCTTCGTCGTCTACAGTCCACCACCCCCGCTTGAACCACACTTTCACACCAGTTTCTCGCAGCACCGAGCGAAATTTTTTTGCCACCGCAAAAATATCTATCTCCCCGCCCCCTCCCTCCCACCCAAAGCCACATTTCCACTGTTCCTCTTTGCTTTCCAAGTTCAAACCTTCACTGTTGCTTCATGGCAGCTCAGCCTCCTCGCTGGCAACCCTTCTTCTTGCAGTGTCGCCTCCTCGTCGGCTACCCTTCTTCTTGCAGCGCCGCTTCCTCGTCGGCGACCCTTCTTCTTGAAGCGCCGCCTCCTCATCGGCGACCCTTCTTCTTGCCGCGCGGCCTCCTCGCCGCCGACCCTTCCTCTTGTTGTGCGGCCTTGTCGATATGTTCAGGTAATCCACACCCCACCCACACCATCCTCCTTCTTTCCCGACCCACATGCCCCGACCGACGGCGCGACACCTTCTGCCGAAATCACTGTCCCCCTCCTCCAATTAAGCGCCGCCCAGATCCATTTTGCATGCAGTATAACATGGAGCACAGTAGCATGCGGTCGCACGCGTGCATGAGGTCGCTATGGTTGCCATGCGTGCCGACTGCCAGATATTGCAGGAGCACCTCGTCTTCAAGGCCACCATCGACACTGCCATGCGGTTGCTTTAAAATACAGTTCTACTATTTTCTCGAGGCCACCGCCAGTGCCTTCTAGTGATTTGTCCTCTATAATGTTAATATGCAATCTGATGTTCAATTAACAGTTTGTTCCTCTGAAATGTAATGTTCAGTTAACACTTTGGTCCTCTGAAATGTAATGTTCAATTAACAGTTTGGTCCAACAATTGCTACATTTCGTAGTACTGTTCTCAAGTATTCCTTGTTTTGTTAACTGTCTTATCTTCTAGTACATGTTTCTATTCTGCAATGCATGCTCAGTTAACTATTTTGGTTCATTTGGTCTCCTGTCCATTTAACTGTTTTGGTCAGTTCTGCAATTTGATTTTCATTTGCTGTGGGTACAATTTTGTATTGTTATGCATGTGAAATAAATCAAATTTGGCTATACTCAATACATATTCTACTGATAGTATGACAACTCTCGATTAACCTGATCAAGATCTTCCTTGTGTCTGTTGCAGGGAAACGATGGGAGACACTCGGTTTACCATCGAGGTTTGTTCAAGCATGGTCCTTTGGCTAATAGCACATTATTGTGCAGTTGCAGGAATCATTCTAATATTTAGGTTTCTTACAATTTGGTCTTGCACATGTAGTCCTACTGTCACAGCCTTAGACCCACTGTTCGACCCATTTTGTGTATGGGGAAATAAGATGTCCATGAATATTAGTCAAGTCAAGAAACTCAGAAAGATTGTTAGGATGAAGAAACTTGCGACGAATAATAGCAAGATTTTTGTTGGCACAATCAAGAAGACATTAGTCAACTATATGATGGTACTAACTCTTTTACCTTGTTTTTACTGTTGGGGAACGTAGTAATTTCAAAACATTTCCTATGCACACGCAAGATCATGGTGATGCATAGCAACGAGAGGGGAGAGTGTTGTCCACGTACCCTCGTAGACCGTTAAGCGGAAGCGTTATAACAACGCAGTTGATGTAGTCGTACGTATTCACGATCGACCGATCATCAGCACCGAATATACGGCACCTCCGCGTTCAGCACACGTTCAGCTCAGTGACGTCCTGCGAACTCACGATCCAGTAGAGCTCGGGGAAGTGTTTCGTCAGCACGACAGCATGGTGGCGATGTCGATGAAGCTACCGATGCAGGGTTTCGCCTAAGCACCGCTACGAAATGACCGAGGTGGATTATGGTGGAGGGGGCACCGCACACGGCTAAGAGATCAACAGATCAATTGTTGTGTCTATGGGGTGCCCCTACCCTCGTATATAAAGGAGCTAGGGGGGAGGCGGCCGGCCAAGGAGGAGGGCGCACCAAGGGGGGAGTCCTACTCCCACCGGGAGTAGGACTACCTCTTTTCCTAGTTGGAGTAGGAGAGGAGAAGGAAAGGAGAGAGGAAGAGAAGGAAAGGGGGGCACCGCCCCCTTCTTGTCCAATTCAGACTAGAGGGGGATGGGGCGCGCGACTGCCCTTGGCCGCCC
>NC_041380.1:469341223-469381783 GCF_002162155.2 Triticum dicoccoides | reverse complement strand
ACTTCCGGTGTCTGAACATAGTCATCCAATATATTGATCTTTACGTCTCGACCATTTTGAGACTCCTCGTCATGTCCGTGATCATATCCGGGACTCCGAACTATCTTCTGTACATCAAAACACAAAAACTCATAATACTAATCGTCGCGGAACTTTAAGCGTGCCGACCCTACGGGTTCGAGAACTATGTAGACATGACCGAGACATGTCTCTGGTAAATAACCAATAGCGGAACCTGGATGCTCATATTGGTTCCTACACATTCTACGAAGATCTTTATCGGTCAAACCGCATAACAACATACGTTGTTCCCTTTGTCATCGGTATGTTACTTGCCCGATATACGATCATCGGTATCTCAATACCTAGTTCAATCTCGTTACCGGCAAGTCTCTTTACTCGTTCCATAATGCAACATCCCGCAACTAACTCATTAGTCACATTGCTTGCAAGGCTTATAGTGATGTGCATTACCGAGAGGGCCCAGAGATACCTCTCCAACAATCGGAGTGACAAATCCTAATCTTGATCTATGCCAACTCAACAAGTACCATCAAAGACACCTGTAGAGCACCTTTATAATCACCCAGTTACGTTGTGACATTTGGTAGCACACAAAGTGTTCCTCCGGTAATTGGGAGTTGCATAATCTCATAGTCATAGGAACATGTATAAGCCATGAAGAAAGCAATAGCAGTAAACTAAAACGATCAAGTGCTAAGCTAACGGAATGGGTCAAGTCAATCACATCATTCTTCCAATGATGTGATCCCGTTTATCAAATGAAAACGCATGTCTATGGTTAGGAAACATAACCATCTTTGATCAACGAGCTAGTCAAGTAGAGGCATACTAGTGACACTATGTTTGTCTATGTATTCACACATGTATTATGTTTCCGGTTAATACAATTCTAGCATGAATAATAAACATTTATCATGAAATAAGGAAATAAATAATAACTTTAATATTGCCTCTAGGGCATATTTACTTCAGTCTCCCACTTGCACTAGAGTCAATAATCTAGATTACACAGTAATTATTCTAACACCCATGGAGCCTTGGTGTTGATCATGTTTTGCTCGTGAGAGAGGCTTAGTCAAAGGGTCTGCAACATTCAGATCCGTATGTATCTTGCAAATCTCTATGTCTCCCACCTCGACTTGATCCCGGATGGAATTGAAGCATCTCTTGATGTGCTTGGTTCTCCTGTGAAATCTGGATTCCTTTGTCAAGGCAATTGCACCAGTATTGTCACAAAAGATTTTCATTGGACCCGATGCACTAGGAATGACACCTAGATCGGATATGAACTCCTTCATCCAGACTCCTTCATTTGCTGCTTCTGAAGCAGCTATGTACTCCGCTTCACACGTAGATCCCGCCAAGACGCTTTGTTTAGAACTGCACCAACTGACAGCTCCACCGTTCAATATAAACACGTATCCGGTTTGCGATTTAGAATCGTCTGGATCAGTGTCAAAGCTTTTATATACGTAACCATTTACGACGAGCTCTTTGTCACCTCCATAAACGAGAAACATATCCTTAGTCCTTTTTAGGTACTTCTGGATGTTCTTGACCGCTGTCCAGTGATCCACTCCTAGATTACTTTGGTACCTCCCTGCTAAACTAATAGCAAGGCACACATCAGGTCTGGTACACAGCATTTCATACATGATAGAGCCTATGGCTGAAGCATAGGGAACACTTTTCATTTTCTCTCTATCTTCTGCAGTGGTCGGGCATTGAGCCTTACTCAACTTCACACCTTGTAACATAGGCAAGAACCCTTTCTTAGCTTGGTCCATTTTGAACTTATTCAAAACTTTATCAAGGTATGTGCTTTGTGCAAGTCCAATTAAGCGTCTTGATCTATCTCTATAGATCTTGATGCCCAATATATAAGCAGCTTCACCGAGGTCTTTCATTGAAAAACTCTTATTCAAGTATTCTTTTATGCAATGCAGAAATTCTATATAATTTCCAGTCAACAATATGTCATCTACATATAATATTAGAAATGCCATAGAGCTCCCACTCACTTTCTTCTAAATACAGGCTTCTCCAAAAGTCTGTATAAAACCATATGCTTTGATCACACTATCAAAATGTTTATTCCAACTCCGAGAGGCTTGTACTAGTCCATAAATGGATCGCTGGAGCTTGCACACTTTGTTAGTACCCTTTGGATTGATAAAACCTTCAGGTTGCATCATATACAACTCTTCTTCCAGAAATCCATTCAGGAATGCAGTCTTTACATCCATTTGCCAAATTTCATAATCATAAAATGCGGCAATTGCTAACATGATTAAGATGGACTTAAGCATCGCTACGGGTGAGAAGGTCTCATCGTACTCAACTCCTTGAACTTGTCGAAAACCTTTCGCGACAAGTCGAGCTTTGTAGACAGTAACGTTACCGTCAGCATCAGTCTTCTTCTTGAAGATCCATTTATTCTCGATGGCTTGCCGATCATCGGGCAAGTCAACCAAAGTCCATACTTTGTTCTCATACATGGATCCCATCTCAGATTTTATGGCTTCAAGCCATTTTGCGGAATCTGGGCTCATCATCGCTTCCTCATAGTTCGTAGGCTCATCATGGTCAAGTAACATGTCCTCCAGAATAGGATTACCGCACCACTCTAGTGCGTATCTTACTCTGGTTGACCTACGAGGTTCAATAGTAACTTGATCTGAAGCTTCATGATCATCATCATTAGCTTCCTCACTAATTGGTGTAGGTGTCACAGGAACCGGTTTCTGTGATGAACTACTCTCCAATAAGGGAGCAGGTACAGTTACCTCATTAAGTTCTACTTTCCTCCCACTCACTTCTTTTGAGAGAAACTCCTTTTATAGAAAGGATCCATTCTTAGCAACAAATGTCTTGCCTTCGAATCTGTGATAGAAGGTGTACCCAATAGTCTCCTTTGGGTATCCTATGAAGACACATTTCTCCGATTTGGGTTCGAGCTTATCAGGTTGAAGCTTTTTCACATCAGCATTGCAGCCCCAAACTTTAAGAAACGACAACTTTGGTTTCTTGCCAAACCACAGTTCATAAGGTGTCGTCTCAACGAATTTCAATGGTGCCCTATTTAACGTGAATGCAACTGTCTCTAAAGCATAACCCCAAAACGATAGCGGTAAATCAGTAAGAGACATCATAGATCGCACCATATCTAGTAAAGTACGATTACGACGCTCGAACACACCATTACGCTGTGGTGTTCCGGGTGGCATGAGTTGTGAAACTATTCCATATTGTTTCAAATGTAGACCAAACTCGTAACTCAAATATTCTCCTCCACAATCAGATCGTAGAAACTTTATTTTCTTGTTATGATGATTTTCCACTTCACTCTGAAATTCTTTGAACTTTTCAAATGTTTCAGACTTATGTTTCATTAAATAGATATACCCATATCCGCTCAAATCGTCTGTGAAGGTGAGAAAATAGCCATACCCGCCGCGAGCCTCAATATTCATTGGACCACATACATCAGTATGTATGGTTTCCAACAAATCCGTTGCTCGCTCCATTGTTCTGGAGAACGGCATTTTAGTCATCTTGCCCATGAGGCATGGTTCGCAAGTACCAAGTGATTCATAATCAAGTGATTGCAGAAGTCCATCAGTATGGAGTTTCTTCATGCGCTTTACACCAATATGACCCAAACGGCAGTGCCACAAATAAGTTGCACTATCATTATCAACTCTACATCTTTTGGCTTCAACATTATGAATATGTGTATCACTACTATCGAGATTCAATACAAATAGACCACTCTTCAAGGGTGCATGACCATAAAAGATATTACTCATATAAATAGAACAAGCATTATTCTCAGATTTAAATGAATAATCGTCTCGCATCAAAAAAATCAAGATATAATGTTCATGCTTAACGCTGGCACCAAATAACAATTATTTAGGTCTAAAACTAATCCCGAAGGTAGATGTAGAGGTAGCGTGCCGACGGAGATCACATCGACTTTGGAACCATTTCCCACGCGCATCATCACCTCGTCCTTAGCCAGTCTTCGCTTAATCCGTAGTCCCTATTTTGAGTTGCAAATATTAGCAACAGAACCCGTATCAAATACCTAGGTGCTACTGCGAGCTCTAGTAAGGTACACATCAATAACATGTATATCACATATACCTTTGTTCACCTTGCCATCCTTCTTATCCACCAAATACTTGGGGCAGTACCGCTTCCAGTGACAAGTCCCTTTGTAGTAGAAGCACTCAGTCTCAGGCTTAGGTCCAGACTTGGGTTTCTTCTCTTGAGCAGCAACTTGTTTGCCGTTCTTCTTGAAGTTCCCTTTCTTCTTCCATTTACCCTTTTTCTTGAAACTGGTGGTCTTGTTGACCATCAACACTTGATGCTCCTTCTTGATTTCTACCTCCGCAGCCTTTAGCATTGCAAAGAGCTCAGGAATTGTCTTATCCATCCCTTGCATATTATAGTTCATCACAAATCTCTTCTAGCTTGGTGGCAGTGATTAAAGAACTCTATCAATGACACTATCAATCGGAAGATTAACTCCCAGCTGAGTCAAGTGATTATGGTACCCAGACATTCTGAATATATGTTCACTGACAGAACTATTCTCCTCCATCTTACAGCTGTAGAACTTATTGGAGACTTCATATCTCTCAATCTGGGCATTTGCTTGAAATATTAACTTCAACTCCTGGAACATCTCATATGCTCCATGACGTTCAAAACGTCGTTGAAGTCCCGGTTCTAAGCCGTAAAGCATGGCACATTGAACTATTGAGTAGTCATTAGATTTTCTCTGCCAGACGTTCATAACATCTGGTGTTGCACCTGCAGCGGGTTTGGCACCTAGCGGTGCTTCCAGGACGTAATTCTTATGTGCAACAATGAGGATAATCCTCAAGTTACGGACCCAGTCCGTGTAATTGGTACCATCATCTTTCAACTTTGCTTTCTCAAGGAACGCATTAAAATTCAACGGAACAAGAACACGGGCCATCTATCTACAATAACATAGACAAGCAAAATACTATCAGGTACTAAGTTCATGATAAATTTAAGTTCAATTAATCATATTACTTAAGAACTCCCACTTAGATAGACATCCCTCTAATCATCTAAGTGATCACGTGATCCATATCAACTAAACTATAACCGATCATCACATGAAATGGAGTAGTTTTCAATGGTGAACATCACTATGTTGATCATATCTACTATATGATTCACGCTCGACCTTTTGGTCTCAGTGTTCCGAGGCCATATCTGCATATGCTAGGCTCGTCAAGTTTAACATGAGTATTCTGCGTGTGTAAAATTGTCTTACACCCGTTGTAGATGAACGTTGAGCTTATCACACCCAATCATCACATGGTGTCTCGGCACAACGAACTTCGGCAATGGTGCATACTTAGGGAGAACACTTTTACCTTGAAGTTTAGTGAGAGATCATCTTATAATGCTACCGTCAAACAAAGCAGAATAAGATGCATAAAGGATAAACATCACATGCAATCAATATAAGTGATATGATATGGCCATCATCATCTTGTGCCTTTGATCTCCATCTCCAAAGCACCTTCATGATCACCATCGTCACGGCGCGACACCTTGATCTCCATCGTAGCATCGTTGTTGTCTCGCCATCTATTGCTTCTCCGACTATCGCTGCCGCTTAGTGATAAAGTAAAGCAATTACAAGGCGATTGCATTGCATACAATAAAGTGACAACCATATGGCTCATGCCAGTTGCCGATAACTCCGTTACAAAACATGATCATCTCATACAATAAATATAGCATCATGTTTTGACCATATCACATCACAACATGCCCTGCAAAAACAAGTTAGACGTCCTCTACTTTGTTGTTGCAAGTTTTACGTGGCTGCTATGGGCTGAGCAAGAACCGTTCTTACCTACGCATCAAAACCACAACGATAGTTCGTCAAGTTAGTGTTCTTCTAACCTTCTCAAGGACCGGGCGTAGCCACACTCGGTTCAACTAAAGTTGGAGAAACTGACACCTGCCAGCCACCTGTGTGCAAAGCACGTCGGTAGAACCAGTCTCGCGTAAGCGTACACGTAATGTCAGTCCGGGCCGCTTCATCCAACAATACCGTTGAACCAAAGTATGACATGCTGGTAAGCAGTATGACTTGTATCACCCACAACTCACTTGTGTTCTACTTGTGCATATAACATCTACGCATAAACCTGGCTCGGATGCCACTGTTGGGGAACGTAGTAATTTCAAAAAAATTCCTACGCACACGCAAGATCATGGTGATGCATAGCAACAAGAGGGGAGAGTGTCGTCCATGTACCCTCGTAGACCGTTAAGCGGAAGCATTATAACAACGCGGTTGATGTAGTCGTATGTCTTCACGATCGACCGATCCTCAGCACCGAACGTACGGCACCTCCGCGTTCAGCACACGTTCAGCTCGGTGACGTCCCGCGAACTCACGATCCAGTAGAGCTTGGGGAAGACTTTCGTCAGCATGACGGCATGGTGACGATGTTGATGAAGCTACTAACGCGTGGCTTCGCCTAAGCACCGCTACGATATGACCGAGGTGGATTATGGTGGAGGGGGCACCGCACACGGCTAAGAGATCAACAGATCAATTGTTGTGTCTATGGGGTGCCCCTGCCCCATATATAAAGGAGCTAGGGGGAGGCAGCCGGCCAAGGAGGAGGGCGCGCCAAGGGGGAAGTCCTACTCCCACTGGGAGTAGGACTCCCTCTTTTCCTAGTTGGAGTAGGAGAGGAGAAGGAAAGGAGAGAACAAGAGAAGGAAAGGGGGGCGCCGCCCCCCTCCTTGTCCAATTCAGACTAGAGGGGGAGGGGGCGCGTGGCTGCCCTTGGCCACCCCTTCTCTTCTCCCACTAAGGCCCATTAGGCCCAATATACTCCCCGGGGGGTTCCGGTAACCCCCCGGTACTCCGGTAAATTTCTGAAACCTCCCGAAACACTTCCGGTGTCTGAACATAGTCATCCAATATATCGATCTTTATGTATCGACCATTTCGAGACTCCTCGTCATGTTTGTGATCATATCCGGGAGTCTGAACTATCTTCGGTACATCAAAACACAAAAACTCATAATAGCAATCGTCATAGAACTTTAAGCGTGCGAACCCTACGGGTTCAAGAATTATGTAGACATGATCGAGACATGTCTCCGGTCAATAACCAATAGCGGAACTTGGATGCTCATATTGGTTCCTACATATTCTATGAAGATATTTATCGGTCAAACCGCATAACAACATACGTTGTTCCCTTTGTCATCGGTATTTTACTTGCCCGAGATTTGATCATCGGTATCTCAATACCTAGTTCAATCTCGTTACTGGCAAGTCTCTTTACTCATTTCGTAATGCAACATCCCGCAACTAACTCATTAGTCACATTGCTTGCAAGGCTTATAGTGATGTGCATTACCGAGAGGGCCCAGAGATACCTCTCAGACAATTAGAGTGACAAATCCTAATCTTGATCTATGCCAACTCAACAAGTACCATCGGAGACACCTGTAGAGCACCTTTATAATCACCCGGTTACGTTGTGACGTTTGGTAGCACACAAAGTGTTCCTCCGGTAATCGGGAGTTGCATAATCTCATAGTCATAGGAACATGTATAAGTCATGAAGAAAGCAATAGCAGTAAACTAAAACGATCAAGTGCTAAGCTAACAGAATGGGTCAAGTCAATCACATCATTCTTCTAATGATGTGATCCCGTTTATAAAATGACAACTCATGTCTATGGTTAGGAAACATAACCATCTTTGATCAACGAGCTAGTCAAGTAGAGGCATACTAGTGACACTATGTTTGTCTATGTATTCACACATGTATTATGTTTCCGGTTAATACAATTCTAGCATGAATAATAAACATTTATCATGAAATAAGGAAATAAATAATAACTTTATTATTACCTCTAGGGCATATTTCCTTTATTTACCCCTTGCGCCATTTCAAAATTTATAACAGTGATTTATGCATATCTTTGTTTTTAGTACTTTTCAAAGCAGTTCATGGATGATTACCTCTCAAACCACCTACATGGTCAAGAGGCTAGGAAGGTATTCATTCAACACCCACGGTACAATATTGAAGTCATGCTGAAGAGGACGAAGGTTGGGTGGGCAATTATCCATAGCCAGTGGCCTAAAGTTGCAAGGACATTCAACATCACTGAAGGCTCAATATTTGCCTTCGCTTCTGCAGTTTCTCAAATGAGATTCATCTGTCTATTTACCGTGTATGGTGGTACTTTCCAAAGGTTTTTGATGTTGCATGTGAAACTTGGTGCTGTTGTGTAATGGCGTAACTGAGTGCCGAAGCTATCTGCTGTAATTCGATTATGAAATCCTGGTTGTTGTTATACAGTATGAAATATCTGGTGTGTTTTATAAGAAATATCAATTTGATTAGTACATGGATTATCAATAATAGACTAATTACCCTGCTTATTGGGGTTTTCTATTGCAGACGGTTACTCAGACAGCATCATGGGCGATGAACTCAAACAACCTGCATGGTTTCTAGAAAGTAGGCGTGTTCGATCAACTAACAATCACGCACGGCTTCCAGTAGAGAACTATTTGCGTTAGGCCACCTTGCACAAACATTTCCACCCAAAAACTGTGTGTGATATACATACGAACAGAAATGATTTTCTGGGATTCACCGTGTGGGATGTGCATACGAACAGAAACAATTGGGTTTCGATGTCCTGCCAGATCGCACACGAGCTCATTTTGCCCCAGCCTGTGTGCTAGTAGGGCCTATCCCCGACAGTTTCTAGATCGTGTGGGAAGGACCCCCCCCCTATCGCCCACACTCACTTGGCGATGGTTCCAAACACCGTCACGGAAAGGGATTAAAAACCGTTTGTATAGCATGTCGTTGTACCAGTGTAAACCAAAGATTCGAAGAAGAAATACGAGGCTATAAGTAATCATGCATATAAGAGATCAAAGAAGACTCAAATAACTTTCATGAATAAAAAACGTAGATCTGATCATAAACTCAAAGTTCATCGGATCCCAACAAACACACCGCACAAAGAGTTACATCCAATAGATCTCCAAGAGACCATTGTATTGAGAATCAAAAGAGAGATAGGAAGCCATCTAGCTACTAACTACGAACCCGTAGGTCTACAATGAACTACTCACGCATCATCAGAGAGGCACCAATGAGGATGATGAACCCCTCCGTGATGGTGTCTAGATTGGATCTGGTGGTTCTGGAACTTGCGGCGGCTGGAATTGATTTTCGTCGACTTCCCTAGGGTTTCTGAGATATTGGGGTATTTATAGAGCAAAGAGGCGGTGCGGGAGGCCACCGAGGTGGGCACAACCCACTTGGGCGCACCTATACTTTCTTGTCCCAACAGGTGGCTTCTGGTCCAGAAAAATCCACAAAAAGTTTCCTTGCGTTTGGACTCCATTTGGTATTGATTTCCCGTGATCTAAAAAACAAGCAGAAAACATCAACTGTCACTTGGCACTATGTCAATAGGTTAGTACCAAAAAATGATATAAAATAATTGTAAAACATCCAAGAATGGTAATATAGCAGCATGGAACAATAAAAAATTATAGATACGTTGGAGACGTATCAACCCACTAGTCTGAACTAGAATTGGAGTTGTTTTCTTGTATGATAAGTCCAACTGCCTCATATATAGATGAGAAGTGATGACCAATTGAACAACAATACACAACCGTCAAACCAGACTATCCCTGTCGGTGTCAAAACCGGCAGATCTCGTGTAGGGGGTCCCGAACTGTGCGTCTAGGCCGGATGGTAACATGAGGCAGGGGACACGATGTTTTACCCAGGTTCGGGCCCTCTTGATGGAGGTAAAACCCTACGTCCTGCTTGATTAATATTGATGATATGGGTAGTACAAGAGTAGATCTACCATGAGATCAGAGAGGCTAAACCCTAGAAGCTAGCCTATGGTATGATTGTATGTTGTGATTGTTGCCCTACGGACTAAAACCCTTCGGTTTATATAGACACCGGAGAGGGTTAGGGTTACACAAGGTCGGTTATAAAGGAGGAGATATCCATATCCGTATTGCCTAGCTTGCCTTCCACGCCAAGTCGAGTCCCATCCCGACACGAGACGAAATCTTCAATCTTGTATCTTCATAGTCTAACAGTCCGACCAATGGATATAGTCTGGCTATCCGGAGACCCCCTAATCCAGGACTCCCTAAGTAGCCCCCCAACCAGGCTTCAATGAAGATGAGTCCGGCGCGCAGTATTGTCTTCGGCATTGCAAGGCGGGTTCCTCTCCAAATTCTGTGTACCTGTCAAAATAGTGTCCGGTTTCTTGTGAATGTTGCACTCCTTGGCTTCCACGCCCAATAATGGCCACTTTCCACGTGTCGAGCGAATGTGAAGAGCCAAGGTGTTTTCACATTTACCCCCCTAGCTGTGTGAATGAGCCGCTTATTAAAAAGACGAGGATTCAGATCCAAATCACACCATCCTCCCTTGGCGAGCCTTCATCGGAGCGCACCCGACAGAGATCCATTCCATCATGGCCGGTCGACGCAGCTCCTCCTCTCGCTCCCCTAGCTCCAAGCCTGGAGATTGGGAGAGATGTTCCGTCCCGCACAGCAAATTAGTGATGCTTCAGACCAAGGGATTTCTTCCCCCAGCGTACATGGTCCCGGTTCGAGCTAGGCTCGCCACCTATAATGGCGGAGAGCAAGCGGAGAGCCTTCTCAATCCCTCCAAGGGAGAGCGGGTATGCCTTGTCCCTTATTTGGTAAGAGAGCTCGGATTTCCAATTCATCCGTTTCTCCGGGGGCTCCTGGAGTTCTACGGCCTCCAGTTGCACAACCTTACGCCTACCTCCATGCTACATATCGCGGGATTTGTAGCCCTTTGCGAGTTGTTTTTGGGCTGTGAGGCTCGTTTCGCTCTCTGGAAGAAGTTGTTCTGCCTGGTGCCCTGTTCTCAGAAGGGGTCAATATATCAAGTGGGCGGAGTCGAAGTGTGGCGTGTTGCCGGGACCGGATACCTGTCCGGAACCCCAAAGAAGACGTCCGAAGACTGGACTTCAGAATGGTTTTATATAGAAGACGTCCCCCTCCCAGATCCTATTCGGATCGGCCTTCCTGAGTTCGACAACGCCCCTTTGAAGAAGCGCCGGAGCTGGCGTCCACGGAGCTCCCTGGAGGAAGATGACAGGGACATTCTTTACCTGATGAGCCGGATAAGTTTTTTAGCTCGATCCGGATTGACTATGATCGAGGTCATGGCCATATGTATCATGCGGGGGGTGCAGCTGCTTCAGTAAGAGGCCACCCCATGTGGGATTTCAACGGGGAGGATGACGCCACCCGCTACGGCCGTAAAGGGCTGGGATCGGTTGCTGATCTAATAAAGAACTTATCCACTTTGTACAAGGGAGAAGAGGAGGAATCCCTTCGTGTCAACCCGTAGGGCGGATTTTCTATGTACAATCCTCCGAGCTGGGTAAGCGGAGACTTTTTCTTGCCCATCCGTTTCATACTTCCGCAGTTAATTATTCAGTCTAGCAATTTCTACGCAGGAACTGCGCCAGGCCGTAAGGGAGATAAACAACCCCCCTCCACAACCCGAGGACCCTGGACGGTCCCTCGACCCGGCCTCCCAGGAGGATCCGGACATATCTATGGAGCTGATCGATGGGGTGTTTTACCAATTGAGCAATGATAATGCTTTGGTGGCCATTACGGCCGATTACCCTCGGCTACTTCCAGCCTCACAGGTGACTGAGACCGAAGTCCCAGCACTTCAAAAAGGGATCCGTCCTTGCGTGTTTTTGATTGCCGTATAACAGCCATGTTTTGCAGGGGAGGTCCTCGAGGCAGAAGGCCGAGCCTGCGGCGACTGGCCAACAAGGGGCCGCGAGGCCAGGCAGGCTGATAAGACCCGCAATCCGGATTGAGACACCGGCGCAGCGGTACGGTGTGCCGTCTTTACTGCAAGACATTATTCTCAGAGGCATATTAACGCCCATGCCTTCTTTTCAGGAAAAAGAGCGCTTGCCGGACTATACCCCGAGAGGCTACCAATCGCGCCGCCACAAGCCAGGCTCCAAGGCCGGATTCGGAGGCGGGAACGAATACGAGGTGTGCGTCGGGTGCTCCTCCGACAGAGGATGCGGATAGACTGTCCGCCACCAATTCCGAGGTGGAAAGTGCCATGAACCACAGGCGTCACTGGACTGTTCTTCGTGGCGCTTGTTTCTCCCAAGAGGCATTGGATGCCTTCAACTCGGGAGACGCGCACCTCCGTGCCGCTCAAAATGGTCTAGCCAGAGCCACGGAGCAGTATGTAAAAGACATACGGGTGAGAAAATTTGGTGATTATATATATCGGTAGCCCCTGAGACTTGAAACAGTTAGGATAACTGATTTAAGGATCATTTGTTATGCAGGTTCTTACAAAAAAGAATACTCAACTGTCCCAGGAGCTGGAAGAGTGCAAAGCCCAACTTCAGGCCGCACTGGCCGCAGCAGGGGAGCCCAAAGAGACCCCCTCTGGTAACATATCCTTCGAATGATAAGTATCATATAGAATGCGGCGTATATGCAGATCTGGCGATAAAATTGCAGATGATGCTGGAGTAAATCCGAATAAGCAATAGCTCCTACGCCAGCTGAAGGCCGGTGAGAGCGTGCTTACGAGGGTGAGGCAGGAGAAAAATGATCTCCTAGATGCCAACACCAAGCTGGGCGTGGAACTACAAGATGTTCGTGCCCAACTGTCAGACTCTGTTAAGGAAAATCGACGGCTACGACGCGGCATATTTAATAAGTGCTTGAACGAACTTTGAAAAGGAGTTCGGCGAGGAAGCTGGCTGACAGAGTTATGTCTGTAGGTATGCTAACAGGTCGTCCTGCCGAGGAAATGCCCGGTTCAACGGGTGACCTTCTTCCCGAGCTCTCACAGCTGCATGAACGAGTTCGGCAGGTGATGCAAGGCGTCGCCCAGGCCTTGTGGCCATCCGTCTCCATACCCGAAGGCCTTGTAGAAAAGCTAAAGGGAGTGCAGCGGCGCTTCCGATTATGGAAGATATCGGCCTACCGTCAGGGGTCCAGGGAAGCCTGGGCAATGGTGAAGACACGATACACGAAGGCTGACCCGAACCATATGGCCGAAGTTGGACCTGTGGGGCCCGATGGGAAGGAGATCCCTGTGAGCTTAGTGTACGGCCAAGTAGAATTGGCCGCAAAGTATTCCCAACAGGACTGTAGACTAGACAGCCTATTGGATGGTATTGAAGAGGAATTCAACCAGTCAAATTGACTATGTAATTTTAAAGTGACATGTATAATGCCTTCTAGCCGGATTGTAGATCGTTTGTCGTGGCAGACCTTTTCGCTTCGACCTCGGGACCCGACGGTCCGGAGTGTATCCAAATACCCTCTCGGTTATGTAAGGACCGGGGCATGCGTGGAGACCAGGCGTAGGGGTCATTAGTGCTTTATCAGACAAGTGCCCAACTAGTTATGTTATATTAAATGGGTAGTAAGAAACATCTTCCAGGGCGAATAGTTCCGTTAAGGGTTCCTTTCCCTGGGTAAGCATGCCCTAAAGTGCATGTCCGGACTGCGACAAGAAGCGCAGAAAAAGCATCTGGGGGCAGATATGGATAATAAATAAAAGTCATCTTTTGTTCACCGACCGAATATTCCCTTAAGAACGCTAGCTTTCGGCTTCACCCAATCTGAGGTACACGTCCGGCTGACCCGGCGGTAACAATAACAGAGGTGCTCCCCTTATGCCCTAGCCGAATTAACGGGAACGTAGGGCATAAATACAAGAGCCAGGTAACCCAGCTTGGCCAAAACTTAAGTCATATCGATGCATATAATGGTGAAAAAAGGTACATGTGGAAGTATAACACATGTGTTGGGCATGAGGCTAGGGATGGCAATTTTATCCATGGATCTGGATACCCATGGATACCCGACCCCGTTGGGCAAGGGTATGGAGCGCATTTCTGCCCATGGGTCCGTGGATATGGATACCCACGAACAGCAGGGTTGGGCACGGTTATAGTTTGTGCTCCATGGATATCCGATGGATACCCATAAGACATGTGGGGTCATATGCCAGTGACAGTAGAAAGAGCGGATCAATGGGAAATGGCAGGCAATATGCAACTGGTACCATAAGCTATATGCTGCAGAGTCAACCTCTGGTATGTCACACTTAAGGACTCATCGTATTACTTGTTGCCTACTTATGCATGTAGTTTATGTTGTCATTTGTGAGTGAATGATGATGAGTTAATTTGATCTTTGTGAAGGCTTCATGTTGACTTTTCTATGCCCATCGAGCTCCATGGGTATGTGGGTATCCAGCGGGTTTGGGCATGGGCACAAGTTGTGCCCATGGATAATTTGGTGGATGGGCAGAGGGTAGAAAGATGGGTCATGGGTTGGATTTGGACCAGCTCCACCCGCCCCAAACCCGACCCATTGCCATCCCTACATGAGGCCTAGGTAAATAATTTAAGCTTCTGTGAAAGAAGCCCCCAGGTATGAAGAGTGCGGCTAGCGCATCTGTAATGTATGAGTGGGGCACAAGGTGACCCTTGAAGGCCTAGAGAAATAAAAGAAAGAAAGGAAAACAAGACAGATGATGCATATGCAGAAAATGGACAAAGGGAGGGGACTAACATAAAGTCCGGTGCTAGGGGTAGAATCTTTGAAGCCTGGCTGCGTTCCATGGGTTCGGCTCGAGTCGACTAGTCGATGCATCCCGCAGTCAGTACGCTCCACCGGTCAGAACTTGGTCAATAATGAAGGGACCTTCCCATTTGGGCTCGAGCTTGTTCTTTTTCTTATCCGGCAGCCGTAGAACTAGTTCGCCAATGTTATAAGTTTTGGCCCGTACTTCTCTGCTTTGGTATCTGCGAGCCTGTTGCTGGTAAAATGCAGAACGGGCTTTGGCTACGTCGCGCTCTTCCTCCAAGGTGTCCAGACTGTCCTGTCGATCGAGCTCGGCTTCTCTTTCTTCGTACATGCGCACTCGAGGTGAGTCATGAATTATGTCACAGGGCAGGACTGCCTCTGCGCCGTACACCATAAAAACGGTGTATATCCGGTACTATGATTCTGCGTGGTCCGCAACCCCCAGAGTACGGAGTCGAGCTCCTCTACCCAGTGCATGTCAGACTCCGTTAAGGAGCGCACTAATCTGGGTTTAATGCCGCTCATTATAAGACCATTTGCTCGTTTGACTTGACCGTTCGTTTGTGGGTGATAGATTGAAGCATAATCGAGCTTGATGCCCATTTTGCTGCACCAGAGTTTTACCTCGTCGGCCGTGAAGTTCGTGTCGTTATCAGTGGTGATGCTGTGGGGGACGCCATAACGGTGTACAACCCCGGATATGAAATCTATCACCGGTCCGGATTTGGCTGTTTTAACAGGTTTAGCCTCTATCCATTTGGTGAATTTATCCACCATGACCAATAAGTATTTTTTCTTGTGGGTTCCCCCTTTAAGGGGTCCAACCATGTCAAGCCCCCAGACCGCAAAGGGCCATGTAATGGGATTGTTTGGAGGGCGGTGGGTGGCATGTGGCTTTGATTTGCAAAGAGTTGGCAACCGGCGCAACGTTGGACCAAGTCATGTGCATCTGCCCGGGCCGTTGGCCAATAGAATCCTGTATGAAAGGCCTTGCTTACAAGAGCTCGGTCTGCGGCGTGATGACCGCCGAGTCCGGCGTGAATTTCTGCCAAAAGGTTCCGCCCTTCCTCTTCGGAGATGCACCTTTGAAGGACTCCGGTAGCGCTTTTTTTGTACAATTCTCCCTCATGGACCATGTAGGCCTTGGATCGCCACACTATGCAGCGTGCCTCATTTTGGTTATGCTTCAATCTATCACCCACCGATTGAATGCCTCCGGAAGTTCCTGTCTAGTTAGGTAGGCCAGGAATGGTTCTGTCCATGGGGCAATAATGGCCATTATTTCGTGGGCTGAATGTGTTATTTCGGTGGCGTAGCCTCCGATTGTGTCAAAGAGTTCGGTATCGGGTATTTTGGCCGGGTCCGGACTGTTGTTACTGGTGTCCCCTTCCCATGCTATGGATGGCTTGAAGAGCCTTTCCAGAAATATGTTGGGAGGGACCGCGTCGCGTTTTGCGCCGATGCGAGCGAGGATATCCGCCGCCTGATTGTTTTCCCGAGCCACATGGTGAAATTCGAGCCCCTCGAACCGAGCTGACATTTTTAGGACGGCATTGCGATAAGCTGCCATTTTCGGATCCTTGGCATCAAAGACTCCATTTATTTGGGATATCGCGAGGTTCGAATCCCCGCGCACCTCTAGGCATTGAATGCCCATGGATACTGCCATCCGGAGACCATGTAGAAGGGCCTCATATTCGGTTGCGTTGTTGGAGTCCGTATACATTATCTGTAGTATGTATTGAATGGTATCTCCTGTTGGGGACGTCAAAACGATGCCAGCCCCCAGACCAGCCAACATTTTGGAGCCGTCGAAGTGCATGATCTAGTTTGAATATGTGTCGTACTCTTTAGGGAGTTCGGCTTCCGTCCACTCAACGATGAAGTCAGCCAAAACTTGCGACTTAATAGCTCGCCGTGAATTGTAAGTTATGTCGAACGGGAGGAGCTCAATGGCCCATTTGGCAATCCGGCCCGTCACGTCGCGGTTGTTTATAATATCATTAAGTGGTACTTCCGAGGCTACCATTATCGAACACTCTTGAAAGTAGTGTCGCAGCTTCCGGGATGCCATAAATACCGCGTACGCTATCTTTTGATAATGCGGGTACCGTGATTTGCATGGAGTAAGGACAGTGGACACATAGTAAACCGGCTTTTGAAGGGGGAATTTGTGTCCGTCCACCTCTCGCTCAACGACGAGCAATGCGCTTACTACTTGATGAGTTGCCGCAATGTATAATAGCATTGGTTCGCCAATGTTTGGCGCGGCCAGGACTGGGTTTGTTGCCAATATGGCTTTTATTTCGTTGAGTCCAGCCGTGGCAGCATCCGTCCACTCGAAGTGTTTGGTGCGCCGGAGGAGGCGATAAAGGGGTAATGCCTTTTCTCCCAAGCGGGAGATAAAGCGGCTTAGAGCCGCCACGCATCCAGTCAATTTTTGTATTTGTTTGAGGTCTGTTGGGGTAGCCAACTGTGACAACGCTCGGATTTTGGCCGGATTAGTTTCAATACCTCTACTGGAGACAATGTATCCCAGGAGCTTTCCGTCTGGTACGCCGAAAACGCATTTTTCCGGATTGAGCTTGATGTCATATGTTCAGAGGTTGTCGAATGTGAGCCTCAAGTCGTCTACTAGAGTTTTGACATGCTTGGTTTTAACGACCACGTCATCTACGTATGCCTCCACTGTTTTGCCGATCTGGTTTGCCAGACATGTCTGAATCATGCGCTAATATGCTACGCCGGCGTTTTTGAGCCTGAAGGGCATTGTGTTGAAGCAGAATGGGCCGTATGGTGTGATGAATGCCGTTGCGGCTTGGTTTGGCTCTGCCATTTTAATTTGATGGTAGCCGGAGTATGCGTCGAGGAAACACAATGAATCGTGTCATGCGGTAGCATCGATGATTTGATCGATGCGGAGGAGGGGGAAGGGATCCTTTGGGCAGGCCTTGTTAAGGTCTTTAAAATCGACGCACAAGCACCAGGATTTGTCCTTCTTTGGTACCATCACCAGGTTTGCTAGCCAGTCCGGATGTTTTATGTCTCTCATGAATCCGGCCTCTAATAGCTTGGCTAGTTCCTCTCCCATGGCTTGTCTCTTAGGTTCGGAGAAACGTCGAAGAGCCTGCTTGACTGGCTTGAATCCTTTTAGGATATTTAGGCTGTGCTCAGCCAGCCTGCGTGGGATTGCTGGCATGTCTGAAGGGTGCCAGGCGAAAATGTCCCAGTTCTCGCGTAGGAACTCTCGCAGTGCGGCGTCGACATCAGGGTTTAATTGTGCCCCGATGGAAGCTGTTTTTGTAGGGTCCGTTGGATGGACTTGGAATTTGACTATTTCGTCCACCGGTTTAAAGGAGGTGGACTTGGATCTTTTATCGAGTATGACGTCATCCCTGTTCACCGTGGAGCGCAGCGCAGTTAGTTCCTCGGCTGCTAGGGCTTCGGATAGTGCCTCAAGGGCCAGTGCAGCTGTCTTATTTTCGGCGTGGAGTGCTATGTCCGGATCACTAGCAAGAGTGATGATTCCGTTGGGCCCGGGCATTTTGAGCTTCATGTACCTGTAATGGGGTATGGCTTGGAAGATTGTAAACGCCTCCCGCCCTAATAAAGCGTGGTATCTGCTGCTGAACGGGGCCACTTGGAATGTAATTTCTTCGGACCTGTAACTATCCGGCATGCCGAATACCACGTCTAGTGTGATTTTCTCAGCACAGCGTGCTTCCTGACTGGGGATGATTCCTCTAAAGGTTGTGCTACTTTGCTCAATGTGGCTCCAGTCTATTTCCATCTTTTGAAGAGTTTCCTCATAGATGAGGTTTAATCCGCTGCCGCCGTCCATGAGTACCTTGGTGAGTCGAAAGCCGTCCATGATTAGACTGAGGACTAGTGCGGCTGGTGCTCGGGCTGTTCGGAATTTAGGTTCGTCACTGGCATTGAAGGTAATAGTTGTGTCACTCCAAGGATTTATTTCTGCTACGTGACAGATTTCGGCCATGCTACGGAGTGTTCGCTTGCGTCTATTATTTAACGCGAAGGTCTCAAAGACCGTTAACACCGTATTGTTATCCACGGGGTGGTTCTCTGTGGTATTTGGGAGGAGTAGATCCTCACCACTTTTGGCCACCTGCCGGAGTATCCAACATGCTCTAAGGCTATGCGTTGGTATTGCATCCGCTGTACTATGAATTTTGCAGGGTCCATTGAGCCATCCCTCCAGTACGGTTCCTTGCCCCGTAGAGGGCTTTTGCTTTTTGGTAGTTAACCCAGGTGTATTGTGATAATGCACCTTTTATTTCGGACTAGGTTTGTATTCAGGGCCGGATTATCCCAAAATTTTATTTCGGTTTTCCAGGCGCTTTCCATCGCACAGTACTTTCGTACTATGGACACCAAGTCGGCAAAGCGTGTAATTTCGCGGCGACTTATGGCGTTGAGGATTCCCTTGTCCGTGCAATTATTGAAGAAGAATGAAATTGCGTCTTCCTCGCGGCAGTCCTTTATCCTGTTCATGACCAGGAGGAATCTGGCCCAGTAATGGTGTACTGTTTCTTCGGGCTCTTGCCTAATTTGGGATAGATCGCGTATGTTTGGGTCGGTGGGTGTAATTGAATCCGAATCCTCACCCAATCTGAGACTCAGGGGCCAAGGAGTTTCCGAACTCAGAAGTTTGGATTCTTGGATGTTTTCCGATAAATCTAGCCCGCTGCCTGATTCTAGGTTCAGGCCTTGAGTGACGTCCTCCCCTCCGCGGGTATCCGGCTTGGAGGGATCGGGAATACAGACATAGCTAGTCCTTAAGATAGATGAGGGGTTGCCGCATTGTTCCTCCACCACTGCAACGTGATGGGTGACCTGGGGAGAGTTGATCTCTCTCAGATCGGGTTTAGGCCCAATCTGATCGTAGTTTGTAGCGACTCCCAAGGCGGCGATGCGATCCAAGAGCTCGTTTAGGGAAGAGAGCTCCATTGGATCTAACAGCTCGGCGAGTTTCGAGTTGACGTGAAGATTGCTTTCGATGACCCGAGAAGTCATCGTCAGCGCAGCGGCCGAACAGGCGGTCATAAGAAAACCACCTAGCCGGAGAGTTTGGCCGATAGCCAAAGCTCCCTCAGCAACAATGTCGTCTTTAAAGACGGGATGAGGCATCCTTCCTGGTGGCGACGGCACAGCGGAACTCTCAATGAAAGCACCAATGTCGGTGTCAAAACCGGCGGATCTCGGGTAGGGGGTCCCGAACTATGCGTCTAGGCCGGATGGTAACAGGAGGCAGGGGACACGATGTTTTACCCAGGTTCGGGCCCTCTTGATGGAGGTAAAACCCTACGTCCTGCTTGATTAATATTGATGATATGGGTAGTACAATAGTAGATCTACCACGAGATCAGAGAGGCTAAACCCTAGAAGCTAGCCTATGGTATGATTGTATGTTGTGATTGTTGCCCTACGACTAAAACCCTTCGGTTTATATAGACACCGGAGAGGGTTAGGGTTACACAAGGTCGGTTATAAAGGAGGAGATATCCATATCCGTATTGCCTAGCTTGCCTTCCACGCCAAGTCGAGTCCCATCCGAACACGAGACGAAATCTTCAATCTTGTATCTTCATAGTCTAACAGTCCGGCCAATGGATATAGTCCCGCTATTCGGAGACCCCCTAATCCAGGATTCCCTCAATCCCTTTTATCTTTACCTTTTCTCCTTCATCCTTGTTTTTTTCTTCCTCGTTCTTTGATTTTCTTTGTGTTCGACCTCAAGGACATAGGGGCAGTCAAGCCAACCTAGGGCAGCCTATAAGCGTCGTGTGCCCTGACGGTTTCCCTTCGGGGGGGGGGGTGTCGGTTCTCAAAATATCCCACCAGCATGTCTTGCTTACTGTGCTCCCGGCGAGGTTCCTCCAACGATGTGTCTTGTGTACCATGTTAGTTGTCAGGGGTACACTGTGACATGTGAGAACACACTTTTTGGCGATTTCACCTGGGACGAAACTTCAAATTATCCATTCTGATCACCGTTGCTATAAAGAGATCGTCATCAAGAGGTTGTAGTCTACAAAGCCAAAAGGAAGGTTCTATAGGACGACGATTCGACCCGCAATGTTGTATGGCATTGGGTGTTAGCTGACTAAAAGTCGACATGTTCAATAGTTGGGTGTAGCGAAAATGCAATGTTGAGATGGATGTGTTACTACACAAGAAAGGATCGGGTCCGGAACGATGATATACATGATAGAGTTAGGGTAGCACAGACTGAAGCGAAACTTGTTTAATACCATCTGAGATGTTTTTATCATATTCAACATGGACCTCTAGAAACTGCAGTGCATAGCGGATGATTAAAGCGTACTGATAATGTCAATAGAGGTCGGGGTAGATCAAACTTGACATGTGGTGTCACCAAAGAACTAGCAATGGACATGAGTGCATGAAGTTAGCTATCCACGTGCCAGAACCATGAGTTGATTTGAAGATCTTATGGGTTTCAGCTCTAGCCTACTGCAACTTGTTTGAGACTACACATGGACATGACTTGGATCCCATCCGACTCGATCGGTCGATAGTGCCTTCCAGCAGAAAGTGTCAACTCCCATGTGTGCAAAATCATTTGACGAACCTTGACAATGTGGCATGTGCTATATTCCTTTTGCCTAACGATATATGTTGTCAAGCTCAAGGCAAGTACTTGTCACCCTTGTTGCTAGTTTCCTTTAAGTGCTTATCTTGTTCAGTGTAGGTTGTTGGTGCGTTTAATTGAGCCTAGCATATTTAGGATCTATGCTTGAAAAGTATCCATTTAGTTTAACTCCACATTATGATAAAGTGAAATCCATAAGACTTTTTAAAACGCATATTCACTCCCCTCTAGGCGACATGTAGGTCATTTCACTTCTAATGTCGTTTTTATACTAGTGTGTTGATCTGTTATAATGGCTTTCTTTGAAAGATTTAGTTTAACTCCACATTATGATAAAGTGAAATCCATAAGACTTTTAAAACGCATATTCACTCCCCTCTAGGCGACATGTAGGTCATTTCACTTCTAATGTCGTTTTTATACTAGTGTGTTGATCTGTTATAATGGCTTTCTTTGAAGGATTGTATTTTTTTAAGGATTTGTTAAATCTCCTATTCACCTCACCTCTGATCGATAACTTTGGTCCTACCATAAGCATATCATATGTTGACTGAACAATCAAGAAACCTCTTTTTATCATGGAAGCAAGCCCAAAAATCATTTTGCCTTCTAGTTGGTAGTGGGATGGTCCTCATGTTCTCACCATCCATAGGTAAAATTGCCGCTGCAACTTTTGAACATCCCACTCGGTCGAGGAAGATACAATGAACTTGCTCACCATTGCTGGTCAAGCATCGTGTCGACCGAAATGCCCCCTTCTAGGTAGCCATTGCTCATTTTTTGAATACAGTACAATCGCAGAAGACATTCCCATGGCCATTGCTCATTACATATGTTGCTTTGCTCTCTTGTACCCATCCTCTTAATAAATCCTTGTTGTGGAACACATTTTTCATTCACGATAGCACGACAAATTTGTGAGGGGTGTGGTCCCACCTCAAACTTTAGGAAATCAACTCTCGGGCAATAGACAACTTTGAGCACCCGAGCACCAATCTATCAGGTTTTCGGCCAGTTTCCCTTAGAAACTGACCAATTCTCTTCTTCTTTTTGATGGGGGGAAAAGAAGAGAATTTCCTGCCGGTTGCTAAAAAGAAACTGACCAATTCTCTTCTTGATGATGAAAAAGGTAGAGCTCCTGTCAGTTGCTAAAAAAAGAACCCTTCACGTTTGACGCGTGAGCATAGCCAATTAGAAAAGCTCAGTATCTATGAATCCTAGACGCACAGAGACGTTTGGTTTATGGGTGTATATACACCCTATATGCAAAAATAAGTAATTAGATAAAAAGTAAAAAAAAATTGAATTTTTTTTTGAAATAAACTTGACCTTCCATTGTACTCCCTCTATCCCATAATGTAAGGCATTTTTTGACCCTAGTGTAGTGTCAAAAAACGTGTGGGACGGAGGGAGTACTTGTGAAAAATTTCATAAAAAGAAAAAGGCCCTTTGACTTCTTCAAAAAGACAAAACCTCTGCCAAAAATAGTGCGAATAGTGACCTATAATAGCAAATAACTTTTTCCCCTAAAGTCAGCGCTGGTTTAGTGCAAAAGAAAGTCAAGTTTATTCTATAAAACTTCAGATTGTTTTGACTTTTTTATTTAAAAAAAATCCCATATAGAGTGTAGATACAACCAGAAACCAATGGGTATTTCCCTATCTTAGACCTCCTATTCTTATACATTTTGTCTTTTTTTTTGAGGATTCTTATACGTTTTGTCATTCTTGGAGATCAAGCAAGGATATCAAACAGGCCAAGGGGCCGCGCATCAATCGGCTGTGAAGGGGCCCATTTCCGGCCCTGTTTGCTGAGTTGCTCTAGTCCACAACCCTAGCCCACCAAATGCAGGCCTTTTCCTCCATCCTCACTGCGGTTAGCGACTCGAGTCTGCGGCGAGTCCATCCTCCTCTTGCATAAACCAGACCGGTCTCCTCCCCCACCTTTCCCAACCCAGAGCGCGCGAACTCGCCACCGCCTCGCCGGAAATGGCGCCCTCCCTCGCTCACCTCGTGTGCCTCCTCCTCCTCCTTCTCCTCCTCCTCTCCGCTCTACCCCTCTCCGCAGCCGCCTCGACCCCCCGGTCCGCGCCGCCGTCGGCGCCGCCCACCCCGCTCGTCCCCGCGCTCTTCGTCATCAGCGACTCCACGTCCGACGTCGGCACCAACAACTACCTCGGCACGCTCGCCCGAGCCGACCGCGAGCCCTATGGCCGGGACTTTGACACCCACCGCCCCACCGGACGCTTCTCCAACGGCCGCATCCCCGTCGACTACCTCGGTGCGTCGCTCGCGACCTCTCGCTTCTCTCGGTTTCTCCATGGATTGGTGCGGGTGCGCTGCTGGTTTCTCGATTTTGCGCGTCCTTGCTTGCAGATACGGATCGTTTCGGTTTATTAGGTCTCCATGGTTCATCGTGATTACGGATGATTGTTTGCTTCTTCTCCTTGATTGTTCCGTGTAATCTTCTGTCGCTGCTGTGGTCTGAATCCGCAGGAATATGGCAGCCCCATGTGACGTTCCTAGTTTCTCTTCTCTTGATTTCTGACCCCTTCTGTTGTACCACAGCGGAGAAGCTGGGGCTCCCCTTCGTGCCTCCGTACCTCGAGCAGAGCATGCGCATGGGCGTCGGCGGTGCTGGCCTCAGCAACATCGGTGGAATGATCCAAGGCGTCAACTACGCTTCCGCGGCAGCCGGCATTCTCTCCAGCAGTGGCTCTGAGCTGGTATGTTCTCCCACCGCTCCCGCCAACTCTGCGTCAATCTCATAACGTCCTGGTGCTGTCGAGAGATCTGTTTGGGGATGATTCTGCTGTCAATCTGTGGTTTCCTCACACCAAATTTGATGCTAATCGGCTGGGGTTTTTGCGATTTGGTTGCGCTTGCAGTGGATGCATGTGTCGCTGACCCAGCAGGTGCAGCAGGTTGAGGACACATATGAGCAGTTGGCGCTGGCTCTTGGGGAGGCAGCTACAGTCGACCTGTTCAGGAGGTCGGTGTTCTTTGTGTCGATCGGGAGCAACGACTTCATCCACTACTACCTGCGCAATGTGTCAGGCGTGCAGATGCATTATCTCCCATGGGAGTTCAATCAGCTCCTTGTTAATGCAGTGAGGCAGGAAATCAAGGTGTGCTTCTTGCTCCTCAGTTTGTTCTGTGTACCATTTCTCGCCTCCTTTTTGATCACCAGTGTGCTGCGCATTGTTTTACTTGTGGAGATGCACCACGCGTAGTCAGGGATCTCTGTAACTACGAATTTCGTTTTGGACATAACGTAGTTTATCTGGGAAATTAACACATGAAAGTGATTTAAATGAATGAGGTTTCCTTGTTGGTTTGCAGTTCTAGAACATTAACGCCTTCACCTATGGTTTACATACTAATTGTTCTTACTGTCGAATTTGGGGTTATTTCTTGCAATATTGCACAAGTATTGCAATTGCAAAATGTTTCAGACTGATGTTAGATGCGGCATTTTGATAAAATATGAAATGAAAATGGTTGGATTGATGATCCTGATTCTACAATGAGGTGTAATGGTGTTTAGTTAGTATGTAAGGGTATGTTTGGATGGTAGCCAAAAACTTATCTCCATTTTTTTTTTTGCATGCCACTAGCTCTTTACCAACTCTAGTTCATTTTTCTTTCCAACATTGGCCAACTCATGGACAAGCACAACTTTGACCAAAATTTTGGCCTAACTTTTTGGTAAGGCAAACATGGGCTCAAACCAAACTGACATTATACTGTCTTAAAACTTTTTTTTCTCTCAAATGCACACTTAAATGTGTGTTGTTGTATATTAGAAGAAGGCATCATGATGACGCAAAGTACAAAGCAAATACAACCCTGAAAAGCAAAAGTCCTAAATTATTGAAAACGAAGCAATACAAAGGCAGCCCAACTGAAAAACTGAAACTGCACAAGGTGCTACTCATGCTACCTGAGCTACACCACAGCATACTATCTTAAACTGTGGTATATTCTGAAATGCTCAGGCTGCACTTTTTTTTTTGTGCTACCATCTGTTTTAGGTTCAAGTTAAGTCTGTTGTACTTTCTGAGTTCATGGATGGAACCCTCGTTCTAGGATGCAGTGTTTTACCTGTGGAACTTGATGTATTTTCACTGGTCTGTAATTTCTGGCGCTCATGCTTGATAGTCGTGTTTGATCTGCCTGCGTGCTGTTGGTTCCTGGTAGTTGCTTTACCTGTATGCTTGCAGGTTTAGCTTCCTGTTTTGTGCCTTTTATGTTTCTCATACTCTGTACAACTGTGCCAGTTTCTTTAATGGAAATCGATGAGGAGGCTCGTTGCCTCAAAAGAAAAAGAAAAAGTATGTTGTACTTTCAGCTATAACTGTATAACACCTTGCACATTTATCTCGCTGCATTGAACTGTTCATGATCTGACCATGGTTCAAGCATGCTTCTCAGTTCATGTGTCATGGATCATTTGATTCTCTATGCCTAATTTATCTCTGTTACCTAATCTTAAGCAGAACATGTGATGCATGGTGATTGAAGATGCATATACCAGTAGTTTGTTGTATGTAGAAATTTTCTTTGTGTTCATTCCATAATCTCATTTATATGCTGATGCAAATTGTAATGGATTGCTTCGGTTCTTTATTCTTCGCAATACCGTAGCAAATTAATTGCCATTTTGCATCCATTACTGTTTAGTTCTATTTGTGGTTCTTGTCAGATTACTCCACTTTTGATGTCTAAACTAGTTGTGGACTCATGTGTCTCCTACTACCTTCTGACAATGATGATTTATGCAGAATCTGTACAATATCAATGTTCGAAAGGTCGTGCTGATGGGCCTTCCTCCTGTTGGCTGTGCCCCGCACTTCCTTTCGGACTACGGCAGCCAAAATGGGGAATGCATCGACTACATCAACAACGTCGTGATCGAGTTCAACTATGGACTGAGACACATGTCAAGTGAGTTCATCCGCCAGTACCCAGACTCGATGATCAGCTACTGTGATACATTTGAGGGGTCAGTGGACATACTAGAGAACCGTGACCGCTATGGTGAGTAAATGCATCATTAGTACTGCATTTAAATTGAGTGCCGGTTCGCAACTGTAACATTTGTAGTACATTTAAATGGAGTGCTAAGTCTTCTCATTTTGGTGGAATTGCAACTGCAGGCTTTCTGACCACCACTGATGCTTGCTGTGGGCTTGGCAAGTATGGCGGGCTATTCATCTGCGTTCTTCCACAGATGGCGTGCAGCGACGCGTCAAGCCATGTGTGGTGGGATGAATTCCACCCGACCGATGCTGTGAACCAGATCCTGGCAGAAAATGTGTGGTCTGGTGATCACACCAGGATGTGCTATCCAGTGAACTTGCAGGAGATGGTGAAGCTGAAGCAGTAGAACCAACCTGGATCGTCATTGCAGTTACTTGCTCAACTTCTGTGTTTTCATTTTCGACAAAGAACTTCTGCGAGTGGGACAGTGAAATGTATATCGAGAATCACGGAGTTCAGTAGTCAAATTTTCAGTGAAATGTATATCGAGTCACGAAGTTCAGTAGTCAGATTTTGACAGTTCAGGTTAAATGCACGTATATTTGCCTCTAAATGTACCGTGAAGAATCTATATGGTCGAGCTGTTAGATATTGCAAATGTAAATATGAGAGTGATCAGCCCATTCGGTGACAAAAAAAATTGCCCAGCTGTTGAGCTGATGTGTTCCATTTCTCACTGCACATTCTGCTATTGCAGTTTCTGCTACAAAGCGGTGTTTCATAATCCAAAAATTTGTACTGTGAACATGGTGCTGTATGCCTGAGACTTGAGAGGTCAGAGTCACAGATGCTTGTGCCGATGGCTGCTACAACTCTCCGTCGCCGGCTCCAGAGTAGACAACAAAGCTGGGGAATGACATGGTTATGTCCCTGCATCACAAGATGCTCAGCTGTCAGTCAAGAGTGATGTTCTCAGGCATTGTTTTCCAAAGCTGAAAAATATAGAGCTACTTACTTCAGGTATGGGAGAGTCATGTTCTTCAGCAAGGCTGGATTCTTACTTGCAAACTCTTTCCATTCGTCGGGATCTATCCTCCCGTCGCTGTTCAGGTCTGCCTGCTTGAATGTCTGTCACAATATAAGTTAGCATAAATGTATGCAGAGTGGTAATGCTTCTTGGGCAGCAACATTTCATCTGCATGTGGTGTATGTACCTGATCTACAATCTGTTCGACGGCATCATCAGAAAGAAGTAGGTCCGATTCGTTCAGGATTGCAAGCACCATTTCCTTCAACTGCATGAACGGCCAGTTTCAGTAAGTGCTCGAACTGTCAAATTGTAAAGGTAGTATGTGTGCTATAGTTGGTGCATATAATGGGTTTTGTGTTATTTTTCCAGTGAAACAAAATGTACTGACAGAGCTCAAGGATAAGCATTTAAATCGGCAAATCTAGTGTGTGGTAGTATGTTAAAAACATCTTGTAGTAGTATATTCAGTTGACAAGATTATGTGCAGAATAATTCATTTCAGTACAAAAAGATACAGACCTCTTCACGTTCAATGCTGCCGGTGCCTCGCAGGTCATATAGTCTGAATGCAACTGCGAGAAGGAATCCTTCAGATGTCAGATAGGAGAAGCATATATGGACAGAAGTCCTCCCAAATATATATACCAGGCTACTGCTACTTGAATTGCACCCAGAATTTATGAAATACCAGTCATTTCTTAAAACATTTACACACGCAAAAAGATTGGGAGAAAAAGGCAGGCTTCATACATGCAATCTTGTCTGCCATGGGTGTATCCGGGTGAAAAATGTGGAGGGACCGAACAAACTCCTCGAATTCAATCACGCCGTTTCGCTTCAGATCAAACAGATCAAATATCTGCACCAGTCGAACACACATGTAAACAAGTTGATCTGATCCGAGATATTTGTGCATAAGTTTGGGACAATTTTACAGTCCCACAGATAAATAGACTGACCCGATCGGCGAAAAGGTTCTTCCGGTTGCTGTTCCTGAAGAGAGCAAGTTGGAACTCCTCCTGTTGAAGAAAATGGCAGTTTGCAAATTGGCGCTGATTAGAGTTTGCAGAAGGAAACCACATGGTGAATTTGCTGTGTGACTAAAAGAAGATGATGAGCAAGACAAGATAGATACCTTGTGAATAAGGCCATCCTTGAATATAGAATAGCTAATCTTTTTGAACAGCTCGTAGAGGGCCTCCACTTCATTCAAGGAAACTGCGTGCATTTGGGGAACAAATTAGACATTAAACGATGGCAAAAAAGCTTATGGACTCATTTTTGTACTGAATAGATCACCAGGAAGAAAAACAGAAGCTAGGAGTTCTCACATGTGGTCTCTTTGGCCAGGAGAGCCGCATCCTCATGCGGTGGAGCTCGTCTGAACTGCTTCGATGATACACAACCCATACAGACCAGCTCACAAACCAAGCCTTTTTCTTACAATTACCAACCGTCTTTCCGCAGAAAGGGGATGAAGAAAACACACCTAAGACAAAAGGGCAAAGACATTGGCACCAACACAAAGCCAATCTATTATAAAATTTTACCTGGAAAAAGGGAAATCCGGCGAGAGCGAAACAGCCAAGAAACAACAGGGAAACACCAAGACACAAAGCTCACCTGGGAACCAACAAACAAAGGATGCTTATGCTTTGTTGGATCCACACTGGTAAAGATCTGCAGGTGGCTCGGGAGAAAGATGGACGGCTCCAAGCTTATGGCTGATGCGACGGGGAAGGAGGAGCTAGAAGAAGAACACCATATATTTATGCGCGTGCACAGCAACAGCCAACAGGGACCTACTACGTCACAAGTGCGGCACAGAATATTGCAGTGCTGACAGGTGACAACACACGGGACAAGGCGAGAGTTGACTTGCATGCGGCAGCATCCTCACGCAAATTTTCGTGTTTTGACCCTTTTCTGAAACCTATTCAAGATTTGCCTCTAGTTTAATTTTTTTTTTTGAGATCTGACCCTTTTGCTACCGGCAGAGTCCATGGCGGTAGGGTCTAACAGCCTACCGCCAAGGACTTTGCCGGTAGGAAACATCGCTAACGCCAACCGGGCTGGCGGTAGCCTGCACAACCTTACCGTCAAGGTGCTTGGCGGTAGGCACGAGCACGCACTGTGTTCAATACTTAAGAGGTTTTTGGCGGTAGAGCATGCAACCCTACCGCCAGGGATCTTGACGGTAGGCTGTTATACCCTACCGCCATGGTCCCTGGCGGTAGCAAAAGAGTCAGATCTTGATTTTTTTTCAAAGTAGGGTCAAATCTCGAATAGGTTTCAGAAAAGGGCCAAAACACGAAATTTAACCACATCCTCACGTCTATGCATTCCCTCTTTTCACTATGGAATACAGGCCATATAAGTAGCACTCCATCCGTTTCAAATATTTCAAGTTCTACTAGGTTCCTACCGTCCGAAAATACTTGTAATTCATTTCTCCGACAAGTATTTCCGGATGGAGAGAGTATTTGATGTTGTGGATATTAGTAGTAATTTTTTCTATAAACTTGGTTAAACTTAGGAAAGTTTAACTTACGACAAACCCAGGACTTCAAATATTTTGGAAAGGAGGAAGTAATGTGTTAAGACATCAACCACGAGGGCAAGAATTGCTAGAACCACTGTCAAACAAAAAAAAGGGGAAAAAAGAGAGAAAGAATTACATATACCATTGTTAAACAAAAAGAAATGAAAAGAAATAATTGCTTGTTACACTAGGCTTGGCCTCCCTACCCAAGATGTTTACAACCACCATGAGTTGAACTGCTCGATATAAAAATTGTCAATGTCGGCTTGTATCTATCAAAAGCGTGGGTGACGCGTGCTGTTTTGTTTGGGTTATAAGATGGGGAGAAAATCAGTTTGTATAATCTGAGGGAAAAGAAAAGGCATGTATGTATGTGCAGTACAACTGTGCTACTCCCTCCGCTCTAAAATAATTGAAATTCCAGAATTGTCTTAATTCAAACCTTTAAAGTTTAACCAAGCCTAAAATATCCGCTAAGATGTACAATGTCAAGTTTTTTTTTATGTTGTACTCCTACATGTTAATATATTTTAATATAAACTTGATCAAACTTATTTTGAAACGGAGGGAGTGATAAAGAATGTTTAGTTAGTCCTGTCAGCTGCACCGAGAAGTCCTCGACACTGACGAGCTATGATGGTTACGTATGCCTAGTGCAAATTCATTAGGTGGGAGAGATATCTTCTTCTTTTTTCCAAAATGGAGACATAAGCTTTACCTCATCTATTTTACTTTTTCGGTTTTTCATTGTCATGATTTTTTTCCAATTGTGAACATTTTTATTCATCAAATCCAAAAAAATTTCACTGAATTTAAAGATGTTCATCAAATTCAATTTTTTTCATCAATTTCAATTTTTTTTCATAAAATATAAAAGATGTTCATCAATTTTTTCTCGATTTTTTTTCATGAAATTCAAAAAGAAAATCTTCGGATACAATAATTTTTCATGCAATTCAAAATTTGTTCATCAAATACAAAATATTAATTTTTAGAAATTTGCGAACATTTTTTAGAACCAAGGAGCATTTCGTGAAATTTATGAACGTTTTCACAAATTAGTGAACCTTTTTGTGAAGAATGTTCTAAATTTGTGAACATTTTTTGAAATATGGGAACATTTTTTAAGTCATGAATATATTTAAATTTGTGGGTTTCTTAAAATTATGACATTTTCAACATCCAGAATTTGCGGTAAATAAGCAAAATAGAAAAATAAAGAAAAAGGAAAAAAGAAAACGAGAAAATATAAAAACAAAAAGGGCGCCCCGCCCCGCACACGGATCGGCCCAAAAGGGCTCGCGTGGGGAGCGAGGGGTGCGCTTTTTAGCTCTTTCTATAATTTTGGGAAGCTTCTAGATGCTTCTTGTTTGGTTAGTTTTTTGGTTTTCTATGTTGGTTTTTGTTTTGTTATTTTAAATTTGTGGGCATTTGTGAACTTGTTTTCAAAAGCCATGCATGTTTTTAAATTCTCATTTTTTTTGAAACTTACAATAGTTTTCCAAATGCACAAACATTTTCAAATCCGTGAACTTTTTTTAATCCGTAACTTTTTTTCAAATGCATTAAGGTTTTCAAATACACATACTTTTTGAAATTTATGATTATTTTTCAAATTCATGAAATTTATAAAACTCACAATTCAAAATGCATAAAGTTTTTTTCAAATTCGTGAATCCTTTTTCAACCACACGAAACTTTTTTCAAATCCGTGAACCTTTTTCAAATACACAAACTTTTCCTCAAACCTACAATTTTCTTTTAGAGAAGTGAACGGTCAAGGTGGCCTGTGAGCTGGTTCCAAAATAAAATTGAAACGAGCAGAGGCAACTAGCGAGAGAGAGATGGGCGAGCGAAGGGAGTGTTAGTGGGCCTCGATCCAGAACATCCATTAGTGGGCACGAGGGACCGAAACTGGCACAAATTAGTTTAACTCCAACACTGTTCATCAAATGAACGACACAAAATGTGCACGAACATGTGTGAAGCAGACTCCCCAGACACCAACCACCATCCAATCATAGTTATCAAATCCGAACAACAGAAGTGGGCCAGACAGACCTAAAGAAAAAGGCACATGGGCCGTGAGGACATGTGGCCCAATTGTCAGTGGGCCAAGTTGATTGTCCGGACTCCTCCAGAGCTCACTTAGTTTTTTCCCATCCCTAAAAAAAACCTAGTTTTTTTCAAGTTCGTGGACTTTCAATGTCCGGGCCAAATCCTATTCGGCGCCTTTTGCGCCCGATACTGTTCAATCTACTAACGGGCGCACACCCCTCGTCACGTCTGGGCCGGCCCATTTATAAAACTCACAATTCAAAATGCATAAAGTTTTTTTCAAATTCGTGAATCCTTTTTCAACCACACGAAACTTTTTTCAAATCCGTGAACCTTTTTCAAATACACAAACTTTTCCTCAAACCTACAATTTTCTTTTAGAGAAGTGAACGGTCAAGGTGGCCTGTGAGCTGGTTCCAAAATAAAATTGAAACGAGCAGAGGCAACTAGCGAGAGAGAGATGGGCGAGCGAAGGGAGTGTTAGTGGGCCTCGATCCAGAACATCCATTAGTGGGCACGAGGGACCGAAACTGGCACAAATTAGTTTAACTCCAACACTGTTCATCAAATGAACGACACAAAATGTGCACGAACATGTGTGAAGCAGACTCCCCAGACACCAACCACCATCCAATCATAGTTATCAAATCCGAACAACAGAAGTGGGCCAGACAGACCTAAAGAAAAAGGCACATGGGCCGTGAGGACATGTGGTCCAATTGTCAGTGGGCCAAGTTGATTGTCCGGACTCCTCCAGAGCTCACTTAGTTTTTTCCCATCCCTAAAAAAAACCTAGTTTTTTTCAAGTTCGGGGACTTTCAATGTCCGGGCCAAATCCTATTCGGCGCCTTTTGCGCCCGATACTGTTCAATCTACTAACGGGCGCACACCCCTCGTCACGTCTGGGCCGGCCCATTTTTCTGTTTCTAAGAAGCAAAAACAGCGCGAGATCTGGGATTCGAACCCGCGACGAGCTGGCAAGTGTAAGTCGGGACAACCACCAGACCACTTCTCATGTTGTGATTATGTGTATGTTTTGCCTTCTTTTCTTCTTCTTCCTTTCTTTTTTTTTTTCTTTTTTCTGTTCTTTTATTCTTTATTTTTCTAATTCGAGAAACTTTCTTTCTTCATGATTTTTTTCTGCAAAATTGATGAACGTTTTTCAATTTTTGATGAACTTTTTCAAATTCAATGAGTTGGCTTTGTGAACTGTTTTCCAAATTCGATGAACTTTTTCAAAATTTGATGAACTTTTTTGAAATTCCATGAACTTTTTTTCAAGAGCGCGGCTAAAATATAGTTGTTAGAAGTTCCGCGTTGCAATCATTATGCAATGGCTTTATTGGTCTAGTGGTTAGCCAACCATGCGCAGGAGCTTAATGGTGTGGGTTCGAATCCTCACAGGAGCATCGTTTGCGTTTGTTTTTTCCTGACATGAATACATTTTTGCACTGCCCCTTCTGTTCATGGGCCGGCCCATTCGCGAGCTGCAGTGCGCGCCAGTTGCGCCAACCGGCGCATAAGGCGCCGAAGAGGAGGTCTCAATGTCCGGACCGCGCTGCTGATGTTGGGTGCCTCCCATTGGATGGTTAAAAGTGTCAATTCTTAGGAGGAGTCCAAAGTTCCAAAAATGCAAAAACTCGTTGTAGTGCAAACTTGATAATTTTTTCAATCGGTGTATCTGCTAGGCGAGTTCAGTTTAGAATTTGTGGGTTGCTGCACTTTCGTCGGTATTTCAAAACTTGCACATAGGGCACGATCTTGAGATAATTCCTTATTTAACATTGTCTTAAAATTTGTTGCCCTATTTAACACCGAAAAACTTTTCCTTCCTTATTTAACATAGAGTTTAAATTTTATGCCCTTTATAACACTTTCGTCCATTTTAAACCATAACGGTGTTAAATGACACATGAAAAAACCTATTTGCCCTTCATGTGATATTTAACCAAACTTTATATGTATGTGTGTATCTGGTCGACTCGTTTTGCGTTGGCCTTGGTCCCGACCTCGACCTGGACCTTTTGATGGCGTTATAGCCGGGTGTTTTCCAGCGTACAGGCATACGAGGTTAGCTCAAATACTTTCCGAGGGTTCCGCGTATACACCAAGAAACAAGTAGGCAGGCAGGTGGATCGATTCTAGTTGGACGCGTACTGCTAAAATGTAATAGATGAAGTTAGCTAGCAGCCGATCTCTCCCTTGATCATTTCTACGTTCGTTGCCTAGCTAAAGCTAGCCATACCCGTAAAAAAAGCAAGTTAGGGATACAATCCCGACTACAACTCGAACACACACGATGCGATTGATGGCCATGGGACCATGTCGGTCCTATTTACATTCCTTTTTCAATCTCAACTACGGCTGTTACAAAATGACTGGGCATATGCAAATATATACTAGGCTATACCTAGTAATAGCTGTGTACGTGCGTATAAAAGCACTGCCTTTTCACAAAAAAATTACAAGCACTGACTATGATTTTAACATACTTACGTGCTGTATATATCGATCCAGTATATAGTGTACCATGTACTATTGATGTACACCGGCTACCCTGCTGACCTAAAGCTAAACTAGCACGTAATATTTTGGTCACCTATCACATGAGGGACAAATAGGTCTTTTCAGATGTTATTTAACATCTTTAAGGTTTAAAATGGACGAAAGTGTTATAAAGGGCCTAAAATTTAGAGACTGTGTTAGATAGGGAAGAACAAATTATTCAGTGTCAAATAGGGAAACAAAATTTAAAACAATGTTATATAAGGAATTTTTAGGACACCCAACCTAGTCGGCGTCAGAGTAGGCGACGAGGCTGGTGTCAGGTGATGCCGCCAGGGTGAGACTCATAGCCGTGGTGCCACGTATATATCGGAGAATATGTTTCACCAGAGCCCAATGAGTGTCACGAGGAGCATGCATGTGGAGACACACCTGCTGGACAGCATACTGAATATCCGGACGCGTCAGTGTGAGATACTGAAGTGCACCAACGATGGAGCGGTAGAAGGGGGCGTCGGACGCCGAAGAGCCCTCGAAGGCGGACACCTTAGCCCGGTTTGATAACCGGGGCAAAGGTGTCGGTGAAGTCCACGTCGGCGCGCTGGCAGAAGCCGCACACCACCTAACGCGCCTTGTAGCGCACAAGAGAATCGTTGAGGCGAGTCTTGTGGCGAAAAACCCACTTGCCGGTGATAACATTGGCGCGTGGAGGCCACGAGGCAAGCTGCCACGTACGGTTGCGCTGCAGGGCGTCGAAATCGTCATGCATCGCAGCAAGCCAGTTCGGATCCCGAAGGGCTGTGCGGGCGGAGGTGGGGAGCGGGGACGGGGCCGAGGTAGACGCAGCACACACGTACTCGCCGCAGGTGTAGCGCGTGCTAGAATGAAACGTCCTAGTCCGAGTCCGAGTAACCACACCGGTGAGTGGTGCGGCTGCAGCCGGCGGAGCTGAGAAAGGGACCGGCGAGGAGGAAGTCGAGACGGTCTCCAAAGACTCCGAGGGGCCACCCGCGACGGCGCCAGAGGCCACGGCGAACGGGACAACCGAAGGGGACGCAGCGACGGGGGCGGCCGCGGTGACGGGGGCGGCCGAGGGGGCCGCGGCGATGGGGGCGCGAGAGGGGGCCTCGGCGGCAGGGACGCCCGAGGGGGCAACCACATCCAAAGTGCCGAGGGAGGGGGTGGCCGGCGTCGGAAGCGCGGGCAGGGCCGGGCCCAGTGCTCGGCATGGCGACTCGCCGTAGGTGGTGGTAGGGGCGAGCCGCGCCGCGGGAGACACCAAGGAGGATGGTACCTGCTAAAACGGGAATACCAACTCATCAAAGTACACGTGCCGCGAAGTGAAGATGCAGTGGGACACTGGATCATAGCACCGGTAACCTTTGATGTTGGGAGGATAACCGAGGAAGATGCAAGGAACCGGCCGGGGAGCGATTTTGTGAGGTATGATGGACGCGGTGCTAGGATAACAGAGACACCCAGCCCCCTATAGCAATGCACGTGGCAATTAACTAGTCCCAATAATAGGAGCAGGGTGTTACCTAAAGTTATTAACCATTTCTAAGTTTATGATTAATGTTTATATTCTATGCTATAACTGATATTATTCTCGAGTCCACAAGGCTCATAGCAAACTCATGTGCACGTGTAGAATAATAAATGGTAAAATATATTTCCCGTCTTGCCTCTAGGACTAGCTCAAGTGTTGCATGATGGTTCTGTTTTCTGATCATGCGCATAGTTAAGTGTAACGATGATGCCGACAACATTGAGGGCACAATGTTTGAAGACCACTTGTGTTGAACGCAAGTTGTATGTTATTGTTGGGAAACGTAGTAGAAAACAAAAAATTCCGCGCCTACGCACACCCAAGATCAATATGAAGATGCTTAATAGGTTGGGATCACGATCATTACCATCACCGAGTTGCAGCGGAAGAATAACGTGTCAGTGTAGATCATACTTGGAGTCCCTCGAACCGTCGATGAACGATCCCGCGAACCGCCCATGAACAGTCCCTCGAACCGAAGACCGAAAGCATAATCTCTCTACTTGGTTGCAAGCATTCAACCTTCACGATCCGACAACGCTTCGTCGTATGATACGTCTCCAACGTATCTATAATTTTTGATTGTTCCATGCTATTATATTATTTGTTTTGGTTATTAATGGGATTTATTTTACACTTTTATATTATTTTTGTGACTAACCTATTAACCGGAGGCCCAACCCAAATTGCTGTTTTTTTGCCTATTTCAGTGTTTCATAGAAAAGGAATATCAAACGGAGTCCAAACGGAATGAAACCTTCGGGAGTTGCCATCGAGGATAAAAAGATGGGGTTTATGTCATATTTCATGAGTTTATCCCTCTACATCATGTCATCTTGCTTAAGGCGTTACTCTGTTCTTATGACCTTAATACTCTAGATGCATGTTGGATAGCGGTCGATGTGTGGAGTAATAGTAGTAGATGCAGAATCGTTTCGGTCTACTTGTCACGGACGTGATGCCTATATACATGATCATACCTAGATATTCTCATAATTATTCGCTTTTCTATCAATTGCTCGACAGTAATTTGTTCACCCACCATAATACTTATGCTATCTTGAGAGAAGCCACTAGTGAAACCTATAGCCCGGGGGTCTATTCTCCATCATACAAATTTCCAATCTATTTTATTTTGCAATCTTTACTTTCAATCTATATCATAAAAATACCAAAAATATTTATCTTATTATTATTATTATCTCTATCAGATCTCACTCTTGCAAGTGGCCGTGAAGGGATTGACAACCCCTTTATCGCGTTGGTTGCGAGGTTCTTATTTGTTTGTGTAGGTTCGAGGTGACTCGCGCGTGATCTCCTACTGGATTGATACCTTGGTTCTCAAAAACTGAGGGAAATACTTACGCTGCTTTACTGCATCACCCTTTCCTCTTTAAGGGAAAACCAACGCAGTGCTCAAGAGGTAGCAAGAAGGATTTCTGGCGCCGTTGCCGGGGAGATCTACGCCAAGTCAAGACATAGCAAGTACCCATCACAACCCTTATCCTCTGCATTACATTATTTGCCATTTGCCTCTCGTTTTCCTCTCCCCCACTTCACCCTTGCCATTTTATTCGCCCTCTTTTCCTTTCGCCCTCTCTTCCCGTTCGCCTCTTTTTCCCTTCCTGCCTTCTGTGTGCTCAGTTTTTTTACAATTTGTTGCCCTCATGTCTGAAACTGGGGAGGTTATCGTTGATAAGGATGATAATATGGAAAACTTTGATGCTATTGATGATCCTCCTGAAAATCCTACTATTTTACACACTAAAAGATTTCAGATTGGTAGCGGTAATATTATTGGGAAGGGAGTTATTCGAGATTTCTTTACTTGTGCCGGTGCTTTGCCCACCATGAGCGGGTCTATTCTTCATAAAACTAGTAGTCTCGCGGATGCTATATCTTTGCTCATAGTTGAACTTGAAAGACAATTTTTGCATATGCATCCTTCCATGCAAAGGATTTTCCTAGAATTTTCTAATATTGAGCATTCTTTTGTTAAGAGAGCAGCGACCATCTTTTTAGCTCATGAGTTCTGATTTATAATAAAAGAGGCCAATGAAATTTTGGCGCATTATAGGGTGGATGCCGACCGTCCTCCCATAGAAGCAATACTTTTTTTTATCAAGAAGACATTATGCATTTATGATCCTTAGATCATGTTGCTTTTAATGAAAACCTTAGAAAAAAGGTTCCTACCGATGTTCTTGTTGATAGGATCTCTGAATTTAATGATAATTTTGCTATCCAGAATAATGGGTTGGGTTTTTCCCTTGAACAGACTCATGACTTTTTGCCAAAAGAATGCTTATAATGATGAATTGGTTGTACAATATGAGCGGCCAAAGGAGGAACCAATACCTCCCGAGCTTGATCTTGGGGACTTTTGTCCCATTAAATTTAGCCCTTTTGATTACTTTTGCTTGCCACAAAGAAAACTTGCTGCTGAACATAGGGAGTATGAGATGAGTTTTCGCGATTTACCTTATCATTATCATGGCAATACCTAGATCTATCTTCGCTTTTATGCCTAGCTAGGGGCATTAAATGATAGCGCTTGTTGGGAGGCAACCCAATTTTATTTTTATTCCTTACTTTTTGTTCCTGTTTAGTAATAAATAATTTTATCGCCTATGTTTTGGTTGTGTTTTTTGTGTTTAATTAGTGTTTGTGCCAAGTAGAACCGTTGGGAAGACTTGGGGAAAGTCTTTTTGATCTTGCTGTAAAAAATAGAAACTTTAGCGCTCACAAGAATTGCTGCCATTTTTTATTGGAGAGCGATATTTAGTTAATTCTTTTTGAAGATGATTAATAGATAAATTCCTCACGTCCAGTAATTTATTTTAGAATTTTTGGGGTTCCAAAAGTTTGCGTTAGTTACAGATTACTACAGACTGTTCTGTTTTTGACAGATTCTGTTTTTCGTGTGTTGTTTGCTTATTTTGATGAATCTATGGCTAGTAATGGAGTTTATAAACCATAGAGAAGTTGGAATACAGTAGGTTTAACACCAATATAAATAAATAATGGGTTCATTACAGTACCTTAAAGTGGTGTTTTGTTTTCTTTCGCTAATGCAGCTCACGAGATTTTCTGTTAAGTTTTGTGTTGTGAAGTTTTCAAGTTTTGGGTAAAGATTTGATGGATTATGGAACAAGGAGTGGCAAGATCCTAAGCTTGGGGATGCCCAAGGCACCCCAAGGTAAAATCCAAGGAAACCAAAAAGCCTAAGCTTGGGGATGCCCCGGAAGGCATCCCCTCTTTCGTCTTCGTTCATCGGTAACTTTACTTGGAGCTATATTTTTATTCGCCACATGATATGTGTTTTGCTTGGAGCGTCTTGTATGATTTGAGTCTTTGCTTTTTAGTTTACCAGAATCATCCTTTCTGTACACACCTTTTGAGAGACACACGCATGAATTGGAATTTATTAGAATACTCCATGTGCTTCACTTATATCTTTTGAGCTATATAGTTTTTGCTCTAGTGCTTCACTTATATATTTTCGAGCACGGTGGTGGTTTTATTTTATAGAAATAATTGATCTCTCATGCTTCACATATATTATTTTGAGAGTCATTTAGAACAACATGGCAATTTTTTTTAGGCATAACAAAAAGCTTTCATATAAGTGCATTGAATACTAAGAGAAGTTTGATACTTGATGATTGTTTTGGGATATGGAGATAGTGATATCAAAGTTGTGCTAGTTGAGTAATTGTGAATTTGAGAAATACTTGTGTTGAAGTTTGTAAGTCCTGTAGCATGCATGTAACACCCTGGATGTAATTTACCTTATCTGTATCTCCAACTCTTGCCGTTTCCGGCACTAAGTTATTTTATTTCCTCGTTGTCGGGTTTGTGTCTCCATGTGTTGTTGTCTTTGTCATGCATCTCATATCATGTCATCATGTGCATTGCATTTGCATACGTGTTCGTCCCATGCATCCGAGCATTTTCCCCGTTGTCCGTTTTGCATTCCGGCGCTCCTATGTCCCCCGGTGCCCCTTTCTACCTCTTTTTGTGTGTGGGTGTTAAACATTTTCGGATTGGACCGAGACTTGTCATGCGGCCTTGGTTTACTACAGGTAGACCGCCTGTCAAGTTTCGTACCATTTGGACTTCGTTTGGTACTCCAACGGTTAACCGAGGAACTGAAAAGGCCTCGTATGTGTTGCAGCCCAACACCCTTCCAAAGTGGCCCAAAACCCACCTAAACCTCTTCTATCGTCTAGAGCGTTTGATCACGATCGCGTGGCCGAAAACCGTGCTCCATTTGGAGGTTCCTAGCTCCCTCTACCCCTATATATAGATCCCTACATTCCAATTCCGGGCGAAACCCTAAAATTTCAGCTCCCCGCGCCGTCGGACACATCTCCGCCGACGGACATGTCCGGCTAGCCATCCGCCGCCACGTGGCTTCCTCTCATTGGCCGCCGCCCTCGCCCCACATCGCCTGTCCCGCCGCCGCCGCCCGCCTCAGGCGCGCGCCCGCCCGCCCTCCGCCCCGCTCCGCCTCA
>NC_041380.1:469260497-469340689 GCF_002162155.2 Triticum dicoccoides | reverse complement strand
CGCCGAGCTCGCGCCGCTCCGACCCGCCGCCTCCAAGCTCGCCGCGGTCGCCACCCCCGTCGTCAACCTTCTCCGGCCGGAGTCCCCAAGTCCGGCGACGTTCCCGAGCTCCTCAGGTGAATAGTGCTCCCTCCGGCGATCCTCAAAATCCGTGCAGCTACAGTACCCGCGCCAGATCCAGATCTGGATCGGGAGGTTGACTTTTTCATCCTCAAACCCTAGCATTTTTGCTATCTTTGACATGCCATAACTCTGCATCCGTAGCTCCGATTCGTGCGTGTAGCATATCAAAATGTTTGGCTCGATGAGTACATCATTTAATCTCATTGCATCATTTTCATTTGAGCTCATCTTGATGCCTGAAATGCTGTTGGAAGAGGGCTATGTGATGAATTTGTCAGATCTGTTTCCGCAAATGGCCTTTTGTCATTTTTGCCATGATTAATGTGTGCATGCTATGATCCTGAGCTGTACATGTGTTTTGTAGAACGCCATGCCATCTTTACAGGGGTGTATGCCATGTATTTTTGTGATATTTGTGGTGACTAGCACAAGCATGCAAAGTAGCTTACTCGATGATGCTGATTTCAGGGACTTAGGATTATTCTAAGGCCTTGTCCTGTATTTATTTTTATGCCATATGTTCATGTTGTTTCCTAGTGATCCGTGCCTCTTTTAAGGATGATCAGTAAGGATGTTTTGTTAATATTGTGGTGCTCTATCCATCCATGTCTTTGTTTCCATTTATGGAGCAACCTAGCTTGAGTCAATCGAGCTCTACTTTTGCTATAAAATGATCCTGGCAGATTGTTGACATGTTTAGCGATTTTGCCGAGGATGTTGCTATTGATCCGTGCATGCTATGTTGTTGTTCTTGCCATGTCTAGCTTCTATGCCATGTCTTCTTCATGGGTGTATGCTTAGTTTGTCATTCCATGCTCTGTAGTGAGTGCATCGAGCTTGTAAACATGCCTACTCGTTAACTGTTTTGCATGCTCCAGTTTTTCACTAAGTCTGAATCTGTTTGTGTTTTTGCTATGTTCACATGCTTGCAATTGTATTTTCTGATCCCTTTTGGCTCAAGGTCACTAAGGGACTTTTGTTATATGCTTAGAGTAGCTCCATGCCATGCCTTTTTTTGCCATGATATGTGCCTGTCGCATGTAGTTTTCATGCTCTAAAGATTGCTTCCTGATGATAAATCCCAGACTTGTGTTAATTTCACTAAGTCTGAAACCTGTTACCATTTGCACTTTTGCCATGCTTGTTTAAACATGTTAATGGATGAACTAGCCGTAGCTCAGTGTTCATCTTTTCTCAAGCATCATGAGTGGATCCCTGCCATGTATTTTGTTGCCATGTTTGGTGCTGTAGCATATTTATCTTGATGCATTTAGATGGCTACTTGCTGTTTATCGCAGACCGGTGCCATATTTGTTTTGCTTGCCATTTCCAAACCGTGCATCCGATTCCGGTGATCTTTATATTGATTTCAACCGAAATCACCTCACCTTTCCAGTGACACTCTTGGATTTCCAAGTTGAGTCCAGATTCAATCATTCCTTTCCAAATCTTGCATATGCATCACATACCGCATCCCACATATCATACCATGTTTGCATCATGTTGCTTGAGCATTGCACGTGGTTGATTGTGTTCCATTTGCTTGTTGTTCTTGTTTGGGTAGAGCCGGGAGAAGAGTTCGTGAACGAGGAGCCCGTTGAGTTTGCTTACAAGGATCAAGGCAACTCTAAGAACTTTGCAGGCAAGTTGACCATACCCTCGAAATCACTTCTATCTTTGCTTGCTAGATGCTCGCTCTTTTGCTATGCCTATGCTACGATACCTACCACTTGCTTATCATGCCTCCCACATTGCCATGTCAAACCTCTAACCCACCATGTCCTAGCAAACCATTGTTTGGCTATGTTACCGCTTTGCTCAGCCCCTCTTATAGCGTTGCTAGTTGCAGGTGAAGATTGGAGTTCGTTCCTTGTTGGAACATTGTTTTATTGTTGGGATATCACCATATTATCTTGTTTATCTTAATGCACCTATATACTTGGTAAAGGGTGGAAGGCTCGGCCTTATGCCTGGTGTTTTGTTCCACTCTTGCCGCCCTAGTTTCCGTCATATCGGTGTTATGTTCCCGGATTTTGCGTCCCTTACACGGTTGGGTTATAATGGTAACCCCTTGACAGTTCGTCTTGAATAAAACTCCTCCAGCAAGACCCAACCTTGGTTTTACCATTTGCCACCTAGCCTCCTTTTCCCTTGGGTTTCCGGAGCCCAAGGGTCATCTTTATTTAAACCGCCCGGGGCCAGTGCTCCTCTGAGTGTTGGTCCAAACCAGAGCCACTTGCAGTGCCACCTCGGGGAAACTTAAGGGTTGGTTTTAGTTGTACGTAGTGTTCATTTGAGTGTGCCCTGAGAACGAGATATGTGCAGCTCCTATCGGGATTTGTCGGCACATTCGGGCGGTGTTGCTGGACTTGTTTTACCATTGTCGAGGATGTCTTGTAACCGGGATGCCGAGTCTGATCGGATTGTCTTGGGAGAATGAATATCCTTCGCTGATCGTGAGAGCTTGTGATGGGCTAAGTTGGGACTCCCCTGCATGGATTTGAACTTTCAAAAGCCGTGCCCGCGGTTATGGGCAGATGGGAATTTGTTAATGTCCGGTTGTAGATAACCTGAAATTAAACTTAACTAAAATGTACCAACCACGTGTGTTACCATGATGGTCTCTTCTTGGCGGAGTCCGGGAAGCGAACACGGTGTTGGAGTAATGCTTGACGTAGGTTGTTCTAGGATCACTTCTTGATCATAGTTGCTCGACCGTGCTTTTGCCTCCTCTTCTCGCTCTCTTTTGCAAATATGTTAGCCACCATATATGCTAGTCGCTTGCTGCAGCTCCACATCATACCTTTGCCTTACCTATAAGCTTAAATAGTCTTGATCGCAAGGGTGCAAGATTGCTGAGTCCCTGTCGGTGTCAAAACCAGCGGATCTCGGGTAGGGGGTCCCGAACTGTGCATCTAGGCCGGATGGTAACAGGAGACAAGGGACACGAAGTTTTACCTAGGTTCGGGCCCTCTCGATGGAGGTAAAACCCTACGTCCTGCTTGATTAATATTGATGATATGGGTAGTACAAGAGTAGATCTACCACGAGATCGAGGAGGCTAAACCCTAGAAGCTAGCCTATGGTATGATTGTTGATGTGTACATTGTCCTACGGACTAAAACCCTCCGGTTTATATAGACACCGGAGAGGGTTAGGGTTACACAAAGTCGGTTACAATGGTAGGAGATCTTCATATCCGTATCGCCAAGCTTGCCTTCCACGCCAAGGAAAGTCCCTTCCGGACACGGGACGGAGTCTTCAATCTTGTATCTTCATAGTCCAGGAGTCCGGCTGAAGGTATAGTCTGGCTATCTGAACACCCCCTAATCCAGGACTCCCTCAGTAGCCCCTGAACCAGGCTTCAATGACGATGAGTCCGGCGCGCAGATTGTCTTCGGCATTGCAAGGCGGGTTCCTCCTCCATAGAAGATTTTGAACACAGTGATAGTGTCCGGCTTTGCAAAATAAGTTTCCACATATTGCCATAGAGAGAATAATATTTACACCAATCTAATCTGCTGGCGTATTCCGTAGCGTGTCACACCACGGCCAACCCTTTACCCGAGTCGTTTCATTATCCCACCTCAGCACGTCATGCGAGGCGGTTTCCTTGGCACATCTTGTTAAAGCAGAGATCGTGTCCTCTTATCCCGGGATTCTCATCAATACGGGCGTGGGTAACCCAACCGCGCCATTGATTACAGCGCTTGGAGATAAGCGAGTTTTACCAGACCGGTGGGGACATGTAGTTGCGTCCACCCATATAAGGGGATAAAGATCCACCTTTTCACCTACGCCTTCTTCCTCCTTCGCCTATCCATTCTTGCGCACTCGAGCTCCAGCGCCCAAGTCCGCACTCCCCACCTCAACCTTCTCCAGCCATGTCCGGAGCGGGAGGCAAGTGAATGGTCTCCTCCATCATGGAGGGACATATCAAAAAGCTGAGGAAGGCTGGATACCTGTCTAACGACATCGCGAACCGGCTCCCCGAAAAGGGGCAGCTCCTCCCCACCCCTAGGCCCCATGAGAGGGTGGTGTTCCTCCCCCATTTCCTCCGTGGACTGGGCTTCCCTCTCCACCCATTTGTCCAGGGGCTCATGTTCTACTACGGCCTGGATTTCCACGATCTGACCCCGAACTTCGTCCTCAACATCTCGGCGTTTATCGTCGTGTGTGAGGCCTTCCTCCGCATCCGCCCCCATTTTGGCCTATGGCTCAAGACTTTCAACGTCAAGCCGAAGGTGGTGCGTGGCAGCCAGGCGGAGTACGGCGGCGCCATGGTGGGCAAGATGGCCAACGTCCTATGGCTCGAGGGCTCCTTTGTGGAGACCCTGAAGGGGTGGCAATCGGGGTGGTTTTACATCACCGAGCCGCGCGACGCCGAATGGGTCGCACCCCCTGAGTTTCGATCCGGACCCCCCACGCGGCTCACCTCCTGGAAGGAGACAGGCCTGTCTTGGGGTAAAAAAAGAGAGCTGACCGGACTCCAAACATGCATCCAAACCCTGGCGGACAAGAAGCTCAAGCTTGTCAATGTCGTCCAGGTTATGCTCATCCGCCTGATCCTCCCGTGTCAACAACGGGCTTTCAACCTGTGGGAGTTCGACCCGGCGCGGCACCAAACTTTAAGCAGGCTCTTCAACACGACGTACGAAGATGCCTGGAAGGTGCTTTTCAAAGGCGCCGAGGCTCCCGCATCCGCTACCGAGGATCGCGGATTTAGTGCGCAGCGTCACGCTCTCGCGGTAAGCTGTTTTTTTTTCTTTTACAGGGTATCAGTTTTTCATAGTTTGACTCCATGCGGGATCTAAGCTCCCTTATCTTTGACAGGATTGGCAGGTGACGTTCGGACAGATCAACTGTCTGGCTCCTTTGCCCGAAGGCCCAGCGGACGCTCGCTTGGCGAAGCTGTTCGTTCCGGCACCCTATGTGGTGCCGGAGAAGAAGGCCGCGAAAAAGGCCGCGGGGACTCGAAAGAGTGCCCGGCGCCAGGAGGTGTCGGATCCATCATCCGATGGTTCCGAGGTGCATTCCTCCCGTGAAGACAAGGAGGAAGAAGAGGAGAACTCCCCCCCTCCAGCGGGGGGAGAGAAGAAAAGGAAGGCCGCCCTCTCTGGGGAGGCCGGAGGGTCCAAGAAGGGAAAAACCCTTCCTCCGGACTACTCCACCGACGCCGACGGCGGAGAGGAGTGGCAGCCCAGGGCCAAGCCCCTGGCAAAATCGTAAGTATCCGGATACCAGAGTAATTCATAGTATTCGTTTATTGCACAACTTTCCCTTACGTCGAATATGTTTATGCAGCCCCTGGCAAAGACCGGCTCGACGCGTCGTCGAGCGGCTCACTGGACTCGTCGAATGTGAACTCGCTTCCGACGGCTTCCTCCCCCCGCCCTACGGACGACACCGAAGTGTTGTCCCAACAGGTTCCAAGCCGGGAGGAGGTGGTCCTGGAGGCGCCGCAAGGTAACCTCCCGGACTCCAGGAGTAAAGGGGATGAAACCTCCCAGGGCTGCAAGTCCGGCTCTAGGCCGGACACCGCTCCGGAACCTTCAAAGGTTCCATAGTCCGGCGGGGGACCTTCTTCCAAGAGGAGCAAGTCCACCGTGCCGGCGGCCCCCGTCCAACCAGAGGCGCCGGACAATATGTTGGAGGCGCTCCAAGGCGCCTCCATCGACGAGGAGCACCGCACTATTATGAGTGCAGTGGTCCAGAAGGTTCAGTCCGCCAAGAGCGGACTGACTGAAGCTTGTACTAGCCTTTTGACAGGCTTTGAGGTAAGTAAAGAATGTGTAAATAATATTACCGCATAGACAGTAGCCCCTGATGCTCTGTTTGGCGTTCGGGAAGAAAATCCGAATAGAGGATCAAATAGAATTCGCAGGAGTCTAACAAAAATGAGTCAATATGCATATGCAGGCTTCCCTGCTTGCGTCCGCCGCACTGACTGCGGAAGTGGACACGCTAAAGCAGAACCTCGAGCGGTCCGAGCAAGAGCTCGGGCGTGCCAAGAAACAGCTCGAGGACAATGAAGGTAAGAAATACCTTGTTTTTAAATATATATAAAAAGGTGCAATTGCAAAGAATGACAGGATTATCGTGGCTATTGTAGGGGCCACGTCTGAAGTGGCGACCCTTAAGCAAGCGTTGGTCGAGGCCGAGAAGAGGGTGGCCTCGGAGCGCACCGAGAGGGAGAAGTATGAGGCCGAGGTTGGCAAGGTGCGGCAAGAGCTCCAGGCTCTCATGGAAAAACATGAGAGTTTGGAGCTTGACTCAAAGACGCGAGCGTCCGAGCTTGCGGTGGCTATTGAAAATGCCAAGTCTGCCAAGGCCAAATCCCAGAAGACCCTCCAGGAGTTGGATGAGGTGAAGAAGATAGCGGCGGGCAAGGCATTCTTTATGCAAAGCAAACACATAAACGTGAGTTACTTGTTACTTACCTGAATCCGGAGCTCTCCAGGAGCGTTCGCAGATCTTCCCCGGAGTGTGTCCGATGCCGCCGCATTCTATCGAGCCGAGGAGGGCAGCTCGACGGAGAAGGTGTTCTGGTCTTAGTACGCTGAGGCCGGACACCCCGTGCCCCTGAGCGACTAGCTGAAGCAACTGGTCGAGCTCCATAAGGCGGCCGAACAGGCCATGAAGGGCCTGATTGTTCGGCTGTGGCCTGGAGGGGCTCTGCCTGGGAGCTATTTCGGGCTAGTGCGGCGGCTGGTGGAGGCCTGTCCAAGGCTCGAAGTCATCAAGCGCTCCGTCTGCATTGAGGGTGCCCGTAGGGCCCTTGCCCATGCTAAGGTGCACTGGGGCAAGCTGGATGCTGAGAAGCTGGTGAAGGACGGGCAACCGCCGGGGAAAGAGCATCGCAAGCCCGAAAATTACTATAAGGATGTTCTGAAGGGTGCCTGCCTTGTGGCGGATGAATGTTCTAGGGATGTAATTTTTGAGTGAAACTTGCTCGTTTGTCCTGTGCGCTGAAAACTTGTTTATATGCGCTAAGCAATGCTATTGGAATTTAAAATATTACCTTCTGTGCGGCTGTTTATCAATTCTGAGAGATGGCGAGTCGTCGGCTTCTGCCCCCATGCCGCTAGTGCTGGGGTGTTCGGGGATAAACCTGAGCGCTCTTTTTCCCATGTTTGGGTCCTTCGAGGGAGGCGCTCAGCCCAACGAACAAGGCAATCGAACTATAATGCGTGAACACGCTTACTTAGCCATAGAATTCTATAATTTTAAATTTCGGCGAAGCCCCTGGTATTCAGAAGACCGAGTTTGGGGCGCTATCCACGCCTTGGCCGGACAGAGCCGGCTCCTCGCCCTAAGCGGCATAAGTCTTTAGGGACTCGAAAAACCTCTCAAACAGCGACCAGCTCTCGCTTCATCATGACAGTCAGTTTTAGCTTTCTCCACTGAGGTGCTCGACCCAGCTCAACTGGGGCACAATCGCAGTGGTTCTCCTAGTGCTACCTTAGCCGATATAGCGGAACGTAAGGCACCAAAACATAGGAGCCGGGCAAACCCAACTATTGACCCAAGACATGATTCGGAGCCGATGCTGTCGGCGTTCTGGGAACGGGGGTCCCCAGACTTGCCTGCCTGCGGCCTGCGGCGTGGCTCAAAGGGGGCCCCACCATGGCCCATCTTCATCAACACAGACCCGAGACCCTCGCGAGGGGCCAGGCCTCGCGGGGCGAACGACACGGAGCTTCCTCAGGCACGGCCTCATCAGGCTGGCTTGTGAGGAGGTGGAGAGATCAAGGCGGGGTACCTCACGAGGTGCCCGTGACACAAGCCATGACGACCAAGGGCGTCGGGCGGGTGCCAACCCGTGTAGTGTCCTCCTTTCCTCTTTGGTGCAAAGGGGGCAAGCGCAGCCGCGGAGTACCGAGGCATCAGGCAAAGGTTGCCATTTCGGTGCAACAAGACCAAGACCAGAAGGACTACAAGACGGAGGTCATCATGGAGCCCAAGACGGCATCACCACCAGAGCTTTGCGCAGGCGAAGACTAGTTTTGTCAGGGTAGCTAGTACTAGTTGTCCCCCTTCAAATTAGCCCGCCATTGTTGGCTCCCTTCCCGCTCGATATTTGGGAAGAGGACCAGGGCCTCTATAAATAGGACCAGCCACCCATAGAGCAAAGGGGGTTCTGGAGAGGAGGTTCTTTAGAGAGGGGTTCGATCAGAGAGAGAGAGAGAGAGAGAGAGAGAGAGAGAGAGAGAGAGAGAGAGAGAGAGAGAGAAGGGTGACTGAACTCCACCCAGCAGTTCATCCCCCCAGCCAAGAACAGACCCTCGCGAGGCTGTTCTTCCTTGTATTGTTCATCATCATCAGCCCAAGAGGCAATCCACCACACCACACACTAGAGTAGGGTATTACACCACAACGGTGGCCCGAACCAGTATAAACCTCGTGTCCCTTGTGTTGTTCTTTCCATAGTTTAGACCTTAGCGTGGCGGAGGGGTGCAGGTAGGTAGGAAGCGAAATCTCTGCGCGCACCCCAGTGTTCGAACCTCAAGGGTCTGCCGGAACCCGAATCCGACATTTGGCGTGCCAGGTAGGGGTGCGCCGGAATCCACCTTCTACCGCTTCGTGCCCCGTCGCATCGTCATCACCATGTCCGGCGACCAGGCGGGCAACCCAGACCTTGGCAGGCGCGGTCGGCAGCAAGGGCCTCCAATCACGCCGCGACCACGACATCGTACACCCGCCGGGAGCAGGCGAACTCGAGGGCCGCACTCATGGTGGCCCGAGAGCTGCTGCAGTGCAGGCTGCTGGAGGGCGGCCGTGACGTGCTGTTGGAGCGGGTGGCGGAGCTCCTGGGCTTCGCCGCCTCGGGGGCTCACCCCTTCTGCACCCAGCTCCCATCTCAAGCCCAGGGCGGCCCGTGCGGGGGCTCCGCGCGCGCCCGCGGGCTTCAAGGCTACTCCAACGCCAGCGAAGCTGTCAGCACCGGACCGGTGGCGGCGCTGCCCCCACTCCTGGTCCGCGAAGAAGAAGGACTCGACATGACCCGTGGCCCCAGTGGACAGCCGCGCTGCCACCCCACGGTGGGTGCGTCAGGCAGGACCGCGTGGCACGCAGGGCACTGCGGCGTGGCCTTCGGGATGGCGGCGCCAGAGGAATACGTGCCCCTCATGATGGACCAAGGACACCCTCATGAGAGCGAACAAGGCTCGCTCCTCAGCCCAAGCTGGAGGGACGAGGCACCAGAAGCTGAGCCTTTCCGGGAGCCCCGAGACGGTCCCACTGGCCATGCTGGAGGCAACAATTATTGGGTACCGCTAATTCTTCAGGAGCAGGCATACACTAACCATGGATCGCAGGAGGTGCAGGTCGCCACAGCGAGCAGCTGCCCCGCTCCCACAGTCTCCTACCCCTCGGGAGGAGGGCGCAGGGGGCTACAGGAGAGGGGCCGGGATCCGACATCACCACCGCGACGTTCGGAGCAAGGTGTTCTCAGGAGGTAGGCCCTCCGCTGGGGAGGTGCCTCAGGGCCCGCCCCTGGCGGAGGACCCGTGGTCGTCGGGGGAACCGCTGGCGACCGCTCTACCCCATCAGCGGTGTCTTGATTTCCGGTCGTCGTTGGTGGCACTAGAGTGTGGCGCAAGGCGGGGCCCTCATCTGGCGATATGAAGCAAGGCCAGTACCTGTGAAGAAGGCCCAGTGCCTGTGAAGCTCGCCGTCCTGTGACACTCTCACGTAATAATGAGTGGGGCTGTACACGCCCCGGAGTCTCAGGGGTGCCGGCCTCAGGCCCTGGGGCTCCCTCCCACGCCCAGTGGCAGCACTTAGCTCCGTGCTGGTGAGAAGACGTCCAAGACTAGACTAGGTGCCGGACGTGGCCTTTTGTTTGCTTTTGTTGCTTTTCCCTTTGGTTGTCGCTTTCCCCTGCTGGATTCAAGTTGGATTCGAATTTGAGATTTGCGTGTGTTCAGGGAAGGGGTGCTTAGTCTCGTTAGAGCAATTTCTCGCGTTTTGGTTACCACTTCGCCTCAGCTGCCTCCCCTCACGAGCCCCTCGCGAGCCGGGTCAGGCCTAGCTTGCGCGCAGCCCAGACTGCCGCCGATGTGTCCTCTCAGGAGGGTGTTTTACTGCAGATCCTACGAACCCAATCAGGGAACACTCGAGACACCACAACCTCCCACAGGCTGCCTCAGGGCCAGCATGGGACAAAGGTAAACTAGCCGACCAGCGCGTCGCTTAGGCCAACCACTTGGCGCGGGCGCATGGGCAATGTAGCGTCTACTAATACGATGAACACAAGTTTTACATAAGGGGCTCCCCCTCCAAAATGCTCTCACTGCCATCAGGCCAAAACCTGAGTTCTATTCATGCAGGGTAAGGAAGTAGGAACGATGCACAATCAGTCGTATAAATCCCCCAATCCGTTCTCAGGAGCACCACCTGAGCCGTTGCTGGCATCGCTGAACTCGCCATCACTGTCCGCATCACCACCAGCGGCGTCAGGGCCGTTCACCACGCTGCCCTCATTGGCCGCCACAATCACGTCGTCGTTGTCTTAAGCGAAGGCCCTAATAAGAGCATCCACATTGTCTTCCACCCAGTGCGCCAGATCGCCTCGGACGGCCTGGGGGACTGGGGCGATGGCGGTGTCAAAATCAAAGTGGGGATCCATGTTCCGGAGGTGGCTGAAGACGCGAGAAAAGGCGCGCCCGAGCAGGGCGTGGCTCCTCTCCTCCACCAACCTGTCAGCCCAGACCGACCGCGCCTCCAGCTGCGTCACCACGTCAGTAAAGAACTGAAGATTGCCAGCATAGTTGACTGCGTGCGGCTCGCCAACAGCCGCCTCGCAGACGTTGCCCAAGGCTGTGTTGGCTCTCTCCCGGAGCGTGGTGAGCATGGGGCCGTGCTCATGCTCCAGGATCCGCCGCTGACGTATCTCGTCCGCATTCTGGTGCGTGACGGCCTCAGCCTCCTCCACCCGCTGGCGAAGAAGGAGCACCTCAGCCTAGGAGGTGGTTAACTCACCTTGCGCCACCTCAAGGGCGGCCCGGAAAGCATCGGCCCGCCGCGTCGCCTCCTCCAGCTTGGCCCTCAAGGCGGCAGTCCTGCCTTCAGCTTCGGCCCGGATCAACTCCAGCTTCTCTTCGAACTCGTGCTCAAGGTTCAAATGCGCCGTGGCCACCCGACGTCCGACCTCCTCCAGGACACGGGCTTCCCGTGCAGCAACATCATCCTCTGCCTGCGTCACCAAGCGCTCCCTCGTCTCCAGGCGCTCGTACTCGCGGGTACGTTCGGCGGCTTCCAGCGTCAGCGCCTCCTCACACTTCTGGAGCTCTGCCGAGTCGCCAGAGGCCACCTTCATCGACGCAAGGGCTGCCTCACGCAGCTCCACCTACTCCTCCAATGAGTGGCACCAGGCCAGGAGCTCCCGAGCCCGCTCCTCTGCCGCCTTTCGCCGCTGGTCGGCTTCCCGGGCCTCCTCAGCGGCCCAAGATCGGGCCTCCTGAGAGGCCACCAGCGACACCTTGGCCTTTGTATCGTCAAGATCACGCTGACCGCGCGCAAGGGCGATGGCACCCTCTAGCGCGCGCCTCTCCGCAGCCAGGCGCAGGCCCTCGGCCTCAAGGCGCACGTCTTCATCAGCCAGCTCCTCACCAAGCAGGCTCACCGCGTCAGCCGCCCTTCGAAGGAATCCTTGGCGGAGAGCGCGACGCTCCCGAGCGCGCTCGAGCACATCCTCCACACCATCATCTGCCCCAAGCAAGCGCCGAGGGCCACGAATCAGCACTCCCCCTCCGGGAAAGGGGCTGGGGGCTGGCACCCTCCCGACGGCCGGGCACGCCGCACCAGAAGCCCGGCCTGGAGCCAGTCCGTCCCCAGGCGAAGAGCGCAGGGAGCGCCTCAGCCAATCGCAGCCCACGACCAAGCGAGAAGCCCACGGCAGGCTGGCTATGCCACGAGAAGGCCCGCGAAGGAGGATCGCGAGGTGCGCAGGGCCATGATACGCCTCGAGACGATTCGCCTTTTCGATCGCCCTCACCACAAGGGCTCCGCTGCTCGGAGCGCTTGAGGACGGTGGAGGGGGCGAAGCCAAGGGGGACGGCTCCTCAGCCGTCTCCGCAAGCTTGGCTGGAAGGGGCCTGCGGAGCAAGGGTCAGTAAAAGCAACAGAAGGATCGGGAGCTGGGAAAGGAGAAGGCTCACTCATCAGTGGCAAAGTACTTCCTACGCTTCAGCAGGCGACAAGGGTAATCGTCGCCCAGGGCCTCCCTTCTCTTCCGGAGGGCCTCAAAGTCCACGCGGAAGCGGCCTAAGAGTTGGGCGCAGGGATCAATCAGCGACGAAAATGGAGCGTCAAAGCGACCTGCGTCAGGGGTGTCTGCATGATGTGCGCTGCCAATCGCCTCGCCAGGAGAGGCAGCCGGAGCCTCAGGGGCCTCGGTCACAGGCGCAAAGGGCAGCTGCTCGTCACCCTCAGCCTCAGCGGCACGGGCCCCAAGAACTGCTCCCTCGTGAGCACCGCCCGGCGCTGTCACCCTGCCGGGAGCCCCCTCGGCCTATGGCGCCTCATGCCTCCCTGCTCTGCCGCTTGAGGAAGAGTCGCCTTGGCCGATTGGAAGGGCATTCACCATCACTGGGTTCTCGCGAGGCCCCTGGAGGCCGGCGGGGCGCGGCCCCCACTCATCAAAGATAGGCATTTGCTTCACAAAATCGCCCCTGCTCTAGCAGAGGTACAGCAAGGCCCCTCCCTGCTGAATGCTGCCGGGGTTGGGGTCCCCAGTCAAGGTCAAGAGCGCTGTCCTCAGCACTTTAGGAGTCAGGTCCTCTTCCTGGAGCCTCATACGGCCATCGTGCCCGCTGAGAGCCCACATCCGGCGGGAGTGGCGTTGGAGAGGAGCAACGCGGCGTAGCAGGAACTCCTTCACCACGTTGGGCTGTCACGCCAAGCGACCTCAGGAACGCAAAGCGGTGCCAGACGAAGACGAGCCGGGGGCTCTCAAGCGTCTCTTGGCCCCAGCCCGAATTGGGGACAGCAGGCGAGGTTGGCTCCGATAGCAGGGGGCTGGGCACCCCTGTGTCCACATACAGCCACCGCTCGCGGAACCCAGCCGCGGGCAGGGGGAGCTTGAAGTCAATCCGAGAGGCCGCTGTCTCAGATGCGGCAACGAAGCTCACGCACGCCTAGCATTGGGTAGGGTCGACAAGGCGCAGCGAGAAGAAGTGGCGCAACAAGGCAACCGAAGGAAGGATGCCCACCATAGCCTCGCAAACAAAGGCGAAGACCGAAAGGAGGGTGATGGATTCAGGACCTAGGTGCATCATGTGGATCTGATAGTGGGAAAGCACATCATTGAAGAAGTCAGAAAAGGGAGGAACCAGACCCGCCCACAGGGCGTCGGCAAAATACGGGACCTCGGTGACTATCCTGTCGATGGAGAAGTGGGACGCGGGCCAGGCCGTCGTCCTCCCGCACTCGTTGAAGATAGTGGCCAGAGCCGAGCTGACCTTTCCCAAGCCCTCGGCGGGGGCTGCCAACGGCGGCGGGCAAGGCGGAGACACGAGTTTATTCCCTCTTCCCTTCTTCGTCGGAGCCATGGCGATGGGGAAGGGGGGGGGGGAAGGTTCGAGATTGGGTTGAAAACAGAAGCCGGAGTTCGAGCAGAGGAAGAACAGAGGGCGCTCGAGCAACAGAAAGAGGAACGGCTGTGTACGACTACGGGTCCGCCTAGCATGGCGCAAAATAAGGAGGGCGTGGGGGAACAATGCCGCCCACGTCCTATCAACCGCCATGCGGCGCCCAAGGCCGCAGGCTGTTAGGGCCCGCGGCGCTTCGCTCTTGCCCTTCCGCCTCCCTGCACGGCCAAGTCCGGGCGCGCCTTGGGCCCGGGGGCTACTGTCGGCGTTCTGGGAACGGGGGTCCCCAGACTTGCTTGCCTACGGCCTGCGGCGTGGCTCAAAGGGGGGCCCAGCACGGCCCATCTTCATCAACACAGACCCAAGACCCTCGCGAGGGGCCAGGCCTCGCGGGGCGGACGACACGGAGCTTCCTCAGGCACGGCCTCATCAGGCTGGCTCGCGAGGAGGCGGAGAGATCAAGGCGGGGTACCTCACGAGGTGCCCGTGACGCAAGCCATGACGACCAAGGGCATCGGGCGGGTGCCAGCCCGCACAGTGTCCTCCTTTCCTCTTTGGTGCAAAGGGGGCAAGCGCAGCCGCGGAGTACCGAGGCATCAGGCAAAGGTTGCCATTTCGGTGCAACAAGACCAAGACCAGAAGGACTGCAAGACGGAGGTCATCATGGAGCCCAAGACGGCGTCACCACCAGAGCTTTGCGCAGGCGAAGACTACTTTTGTCAGGGTAGCTAGTACTAGCTGTCCCCCTTCAAATTAGCCCGCCATTGTTGGCTCCCTTCCCTCTCGATATTTGGGAAGAGGACCAGGGCCTCTATAAATAGGACCAGCCACCCACAGAGCAAAGGGGGTTCTAGAGAGGAGGTTCTTTAGAGAGGGTTTCGATCAGAGAGAGAGAGAGAGAGAGAGAGAGAGAGAAGGGTGACTGAACTCCACCTAGCAGTTCATCCCCCTAGCCAAGAACAGACCCTCGCGGGGCTGTTCTTCCCTGTATTGTTCATCATCATCAGCCCAAGAGGCAATCCACCACACCACACACTGGAGTAGGGTATTACACCACAACGGTGGCCCGAACCAGTATAAACCTCGTGTCCCTTGTGTTTTTCTTTCCATAGTTTAGACCTTAGCGTGGCGGAGGGGTGCAGGTAGGTAGGAAGCGAAATCTCCGCGCGCACCCTAGTGTTCGAACCTCAAGGGTCTGTCGGAACCCGAAATCCGATAGATGCATATAATGCTATAAGTTCGGGGTGCCGCACTTGTTAAAGTGTTCGGACTTCTTACACCATATTGAGGGGTGCTAAGGCCCCTGGCGTATTTTGGCCGTACCAACGTGTACGGGTGCAACATGTCGTTAAGGAACATATATAAAGAAAAAGGTAATGCAAAAGTAGACGAAAGCTATGCATTGTTTATTAAAAAGGGGTGCGATCAAGGCAGAACGATACAAGTAATGAGATAAGTGGAATGTTGGACTAGTTAACATGTCCGTTCCAGGGGCAAGCTGCGGAATAGTATGCGGAACGGGTATACTGCTCATGATAGAGACCACCTAGGAGTTCCATAATGCGGCTTGGCTTGTCTGCTTCCTTGGTTCTTGCATCGTTTGTGCCGAACAGGCCTTCCGAAGGATGAAGTCCTAAAAGTAAGAGAAAATTAAAAAAATCGGCAGCCCCTGGTATGGTTTAAGCCGTGTTTTGGGCGTGCCGTGATGGTGCCCCTCCCCCTGTGCCCATGGTATCTCTAGAGCGTAGTTATGTACGCGAAGTACTGGCGTCGCCTTTTTGCGAGGGTTGGGGTTGGGGCCGCATTGCTACGCCTGCTCGGATCGTGCCAGGCGGTCTTGTTGTAGGTTACTCCGGGCGCGCTTGACGGTGTTCGGTCATTTAGGGGCCGGACCGGAGAACTTCCTGGAGAGGCTGCTTTGTACTTCCGCTGTAAGGGCCGCCGTGTGCTCCTCCGTTCGGAGGGAGCGTTCGGTGTTTCCATTGACCATAATTACTCCTTGAGGGCCTGGCATCTTGAGCTTAAGGTATGCATAATGCGGTACCGCATTGAACTTAGCGAATGCGGTTCGCCCGAGCAGTGCGTGATAGCCACTGCGAAACGGGACTATGTCGAAGATTAACTCCTCGCTTCGGAAATTATCCGGGGATCCGAAGACCACTTCAAGTGTGACTGAGCCTGTACAGTTGGCCTCTACACCTGGTATTACGCCTTTAAAGGTCGTTTTGGTGGGCTTAATCCTCGAGGGATCTATGCCCATTTTCCGCACTGTATCCTGGTAAAGCAGGTTCAGGCTGCTGCCGCCGTCCATAAGGACTCTAGTGAGATGAAATCCGTCAATAATTGGGTCTAGAACCAATGCGGCGAATCCGCCATGATGGATGCTAGTGGGATGGTCCCTTCGATCAAAGGTGATCGGGCAGGAGGACCATGGATTGAACTTTGGGGCGACTGGCTCTACCGCGTATACGTCCCTTAACGCGCGCTTCCGCTCCCTTTTGGGGACGTGGGTTGCGTATATCATGTTCACCGTCCGCACTTGTGGGGGAAAACCCTTCTTTCCACTGTTGTTCGGCGGCCGGGGCTCCTCGTCGTCATCGCTATGCAACCCCTTGTCTTCATTTTCGGCGTTTAGCTTGCCTGCCTGCTTGAACACCCAACAATCCCTGTTGGTGTGATTGGCCGGCTTTTCGGGGGTGCCATGTATCTGGCACGAGCGGTCGAGTATTCGGCCCAAACTGGACGGGCCCCTAGGATTCCTTTTGAATGGATTTTTCCGCTGACCGGATTTAGAGCCTCTGAATCCGGCATTAACTGCCGTATCCTCAGCATTGTCGCCGTTAATGCGACGCTTCTGCTTGTTGCGACACGACCTGCCACTACTGTCCCTGGTGTCCGAATTACCAGGGTTCTTGGTCATATTGTTGCTACGAGCAAGCCAGCTGTCTTCTCCCGTGCAAAAGCGGGTCGTGAGTGTTGTGAGTGCTGCCATAGATTTCGGCTTTTCCTGTCCAAGGTGCTGGGCCAGCCACTCGTCACGGATATTGTGCTTGAAGGCTGCTAGGGCCTCAGCGTCCGAACAGTCGACTATTTGATTTTTCTTTGTTAGGAACCGTGTCCAGAATTGCCTGGCCGATTCCTTTGGCTGCTGAATTACGTGACTTAGGTCATCGGCGTCTGGGGGTCGCACATAAGTGCCCTGGAAATTGTCGAGGAATGCGGCTTCCAGGTTGGCAAGCTGTTAAGCCAATGCCGAGCTGGTCCTTTAAGCTTGAGTGGGAGGTATTGGATGGCGTGGAAATCATCGCCGCGGGCCATGTGGATATGAAGGAGATAATCCTCGATCCATACCGCAGGATCTGTTGTGCCATCATATGATTCGATGTTTACGGGTTTGAAACCCTCGGGGATTTGATGATCCATTATTTCGTCTCTAAAGCAGAGTGGGTGTGCGGCGCCTCTGTACTGGGATATATCATGACGTAGCTCCAATGAGCCTTGTCTACTATGTTCGGCCCCGCCGAATTTGTGGCCGGCGTGACGGAAACCGTCTCGAGCCGTGGGGCGCCCACACGATCCGTAGATCGATCTTGTTTGCCTTGCCTTGTCCTCCAACATGTCTCGTAAGTCCGGCGCATATTCCCGTGCCTTGGTACGGGGTGCGGCTTGAGTGGAGGGCCAAGAGGCCTCTCTGTCGTGACCACGAGGTGGCCGGTCGGCCGCATCAAGTGCTTCCTCCTCTAATCGGGGTAGCAACCTGCGCTTTGGGTAGCTCTTGGAGGGGCGTTCGAGTTTATGCTTTTCGTCCGCAAGGACTTCAGTCCATCTGTCGACTAGCAAATCTTGATCATCTCTAAGCTGTTGCTGTTTTTTCTTGAGGCTTCTTGTCGTGGCAATAAGCCTGCGTTGAAAACGCTTTTGCTCGACGGGATCCTCTAGCACGACGAATTCGCCATCGTCGAAGCTTGCCTCGTCTTCGGAGGGAGGCATATAATTATCGTCCTCGACCTCTCTGTTTGCCGCTCTCTCATGAGGCCTGGTTTCTCCATCCTCCTGTGCTAAATCTTGCTGGAGGGGGTTTTCTTTGGCGCTTTCCGGAGTATTATTATCTCCCGTGCTAGAATCACCGTGTTTGTTTTGGCGGGATTTTGAGCGGCGCCGCTGACGCCGGCGCTTAGGCTGTTTCTTGGAGGGGTCATCCTCCATTGTTCCATCGCCATCTCCCTCTTTTGGGGTGTCCACCATGTATATGTCATATGACGAGGTGGCTTTCCAGGGCCTAGTAGGCGCTGGTTCTTCATCATCTCCTTCATTGGTGTCCATACCGTCGATATCTTCAGAGTCGAAGTCGAGCATGTTGGTTAAGTCGTTGACAATGGCTACAAAGTGGGTGGTGGGTGGGCTTTGAATTTCTTCATCGTCCGTGCTCCAACCTTGCTGACCGTAGTCCAGCCAGGGCTCTCTTGATAAAGAGAGAGACTTCAATGACTTCAGGATATCGCCAAAAGGCGAGTGCTGAAAGATGTCCGCGGCAGTGAACTCCATGATCGGTGCCCAATCAGATTCGATCGGCAGGGGCGCGGAGGGTTCGGAGTCCGGAGAGGAGTCCGGCTCCTTGGAGTCACGAGTCTCGTAGGGTACGAGGCTGGTGTTTGGCTCAATCGCTGTTGGGGTCGCAACCCCTGAGGTGGCGTCCAACCGCCCATCCTCGATCGGCGCAGTTGGCTCCAAATTAAGGATCGAGCCGATGCGGGTGCGGCCTCCAGGGCACTGTTTGGTGGTAGAGCTAGATCATGCTCGTCGTGACAATGTGGCGCGCTCGGCAGTGGCTCGAATCCGTCGAAGATCAAGTCCCCGCGGATGTCAGCCGTGTAGTTTAAACTTCCAAATCTGACCTGACGGCCAGAGGCGTAGCTTTCGATCTGCTCCAGATGGCCAAGCGAATTGGCCCACAGTGCGAAGCCGCCGAAGACGAAGATCTGTTCGGGGAGGAAGGTCTCACCCTGGACTGCATCGCTATCGATGATCGTAGGAGCCATCGAGCCTGACGGCGACGACACAGAGGAACTCTCAATGAAATCACCAATGTCGGTGTCAAAACCGGCGGATCTCAGGTAGGGCATCCCGAACTGTGCATCTAGGCCGGATGGTAACAGGAGACAAGGGACACGAAGTTTTACCCAGGTTCGGGCCCTCTCGATGGAGGTAAAACCCTACGTCCTGCTTGATTAATATTGATGATATGGGTAGTACAAGAGTAGATCTACCACGAGATCGAGGAGGCTAAACCCTAGAAGCTAGCCTATGGTATGATTGTTGATGTGTACGTTGTCCTACGGACTAAAACCCTCCGGTTTATATAGACACCGGAGAGGGTTAGGGTTACACAAAGTCGGTTACAATGGTAGGAGATCTTCATATCCGTATCGCCAAGCTTGCCTTCCACGCCAAGGAAAGTCCCTTCCGAACACGGGACGGAGTCTTCAATCTTGTATCTTCATAGTCCAGGAGTCCGGCTGAAGGTATAGTTCGGCTATCCGAACACCCCCTAATCCAGGACTCCCTCAGTCCCTGTGACTCACAGTTTACTTCCAAAACCAGATGCATGGACCGATGATACCGTTCCAGATGACATGACCGAGCTCAAGTGGGAGTTTGATGAAGACTCTCGACGTTACTATGTGTCTTTCCCAGATGATCAGTAGTGGTGCCCAGTTGGGGCGATCGGGGATTTTGTCGCATTTGGGGGTTGATCTTTATTTTGGTACCGTAGTCGGACCATGAGTGTATTGGATGAATGTAATGCTATTTATGATATTTGTTTGACGTGGCGAGTGTAAGCCAACTATGTATCCTTTCCCCTTTTATTTATATTACATGGGTTGTTTGCGAAGATTACCTCACTTGCGACATTGCTTTCAATGCGGTTATGCCTCTAAGTCATGCTTCGACACGTAGGAGATATAGCCGCATCGAGGGTGTTACAATGCACGTATGGTAAACATTGTGTAACAAATTTGAAACGTGAGGTGTTATTTGATTGTCTTCCTTATGAGTGGTGGTCGGGGACGAGCGATGGTCTTTTCCTACCAATCTATCCCCCTAGGAGCATGCGCGTAATACTTGGTTCTTGATGACTTGTAGATTTTTGCAATAAGTATGTGAGTTCTTTATGACTAATGTTGAGTCCATGGATTATACGCACACTCACCCTTCCATCATTGCTAGCCTCTTCGGTACCGTGCATTGCCCTTTCTCACCTTCAGAGTTGGTGCAAACTTCGCCGGTGCATCCAAACCCCGTGATATGATACGCTCTATCACACATAAGCCTCCTTATATATTCCTAAAAACAGCTACCATACCTACCTATTATGGCATTTCCATAGCCATTCCGAGATATATTGCCATGCAACTTTCCATCGTTCCGTTTATTATGACAAGCATCATCATTGTCATATTGCCTTGAATGATCATGTAGTTGACATCGTATTTGTGGCAAAGCCACCGTTCATAATTCTTTCATACATGTCACTCATGAGTCATATCCCGGCACACCATCGGACGCATTCATATAGAGTCATATCTTGTTCTAGTATCGAGTTGTAATCATTGAGTTGTAAATAAATAGAAGTGTGATGATCATCATTAATAGAGCATTATCCCAAGAAAGAAAGAAAGAGAGAAAGGCCAAATAAAAAAAGAATGCCCAAAAAAAATATAAAAATAAAAATAAAAAGGGGCAATGCTAGTATCCTTTTTCCACACTTGTGCTTGAAAGTAGCACCATGATCTTTATGATAGAGAGTCTCCTGTTTTGTCATTTTCATATACTAGTGGGAATTTTTCATTACAGAACTTGGCTTATATATTCCAACAATGGGCCTCCTCAAGTGTCCTAGGTCTTCGTGAGCAAGCAAGTTGGATGCACACCCACTTAGTTTCTTTTGTTGAGCTTTCATACATTTATAGCTCTAGTGCATCCCTTGCATGGCAATCCCTACTCCTTGCAATTGATGGGCATCTCCCTAGCCCATTGATTAGCTGCGTCAATGCGAGACTTTCTCCTTTTTTCTCTTCTCCACATAACCCCCTTCATTATATTCTATTCCACCCATAGTGCTATATCTATGGCTCACGCTCATGTATTGCGTGAAAGTTGAAAAAGTTTGAGATTACTAAAGTATGAAACAATTGCTTGGCTTGTCATCGGGGTTGTGCATGATGAGACCATTCTTGTGTGACAAAAATGGAGCATGACCAAACTATATGATTTTGTAGGGATGAACTTTCTTTGGCCATGTTATTTTGAGAAGACATGATTGCTTAGTTAGTATGCTTGCAGTATTATTATTTTTATGTCAATATTAAACTTTTATCTTGAATCTTTCGAATCTGAACATTCATGCCACAATAAAAAGATTACATTGAGAAATATGTTAGGAAACAACCCACATCAAAAATTCTGTTTTTATCATTTACCTACTCAAGGACGAGCATGAATTAAGCTTGGGGATGCTTGATACGTCTCCAATGTATCTATAATTTTTTATTGTTCCATGCTATTATATTATCTGTTTTGGATGTTAATGGGCTTTATTTTACACTTTTATATTATTTTTGGGAGTAACCTATTAACTGGAGGCCCAGCCCAAATTGCTGTTTTTTGCCTATTTCAGTGTTTCGTAGAAAAGGAATATCAAACGGAATCCAAATAGAATGAAACCTTCGGGAGCGTGATTTTTGGAACAAACATGATCCAGGGGACTTTGAGTGGACGTCAAGAAACAATCGAGGAGGCCACGAGGCAGGGGGGCGCGCCTACCCCCTGGGCGCGCCCTCCACCCTCGTGGGCCCCTCATTGCTCCACCGACCTACTTCTTCCTCCTATATATATTGACATACCCCGAAAACATCCAGGAGCACCACGAACCCTATTTCCACTGCCGCAACCTTCTGTACCCAAGAGATCCCATCTTGGGGCCTTTTCCGGAGCTCCGCCGGAGGGGGCATTGATCATGGAGGGACTCTACATCAACTCCATGGCCCCTCTGATGATGTGTGAGTAGTTTACCTCAGACCTTCGGGTCCATAGCTAGTAGCTAGATGGCTTCTTCTCTCTCTTTGGATCTCAATACAAAGTTCTCCTCGATTCTCTTGGAGATCTATTCGATGTAATCTTGTTTTGCGGTGTGTTTGTCGAGATCTGATGAATTGTGTGTTTATGATCAAGTTTATCTATGAAAAATATTTGAATCTTCTCTGAATTCTTTTATGTATGATTGGTTATCTTTGCAAGTCTCTTTGAATTATCATTTTGGTTTGGCCTACTAGATTGATCTTTCTTGCAATGGGAGAAGTGATTAGCTTTGGGTTCAATCTTGCGGTGCTCGATCCCAATGATAGAAAGGGAAACAGCATGTATTGTATTGTTGCCATCGAGGATAAAAAGATGGGTTTTATATCTTATTGCATGAGTTTATCCCTCTACATCATGTCATCTTGCTTAAGGCGTTACTCTGTTCTTATGAACTTAATACTCTAGATGCATGCTAGATAGCGGTTGATGTGTGGAGTAATAGTAGTAGATGCAGAATTGTTTCGGTCTACTTGTCACAGACGTGATGCCTATATGCATGATCATACCTAGATATTCTCATAATTATTCGCTTTTCTATCAATTGCTCGACTGTAATTTGTTCACCCACCGTAATACTTACGCTATCTTGAGAGAAGCCACTAGTGAAACCTATGGCCCCCGGGTCTATTCTCCATCATAGTTTCCAATCTATTTTATTTTGCAATCTTTACTTTCAATCTATATCATAAAAATACCAAAAATATTTATCTTATTATTATTATCTCTATCAGATTTCACTCTTGCAAGTGCCCGTGAAGGGATTGACAACCCCTTTATCACGTTGGTTGCGAGGTTCTTATTTGTTTGTGTAGGTACGAGGTGATTCGCGCGTGGTCTCCTACTGGATTGTTACCTTGGTTCTCAAAAACTGAGGGAAATACTTACGCTGCTTTACTGCATCACCCTTTCCTCTTCAAGGGAAAACCAACGTGATGATCAAGAGGTAGCATCGTCCAGAGCTAATCATCGCCGGAGAATTAGAGGGGGAGATTAGAACCAGACATGGTTTCTAATTATGAGGAAAAGAGGATTAGCCTAGCTCTTATTAGTCAACTAGGACCAATTAGAACTAGAAGGAGAACTAGAGCAGGCTCCAAAACTTGTGTGTCTCAAAGGACAAAATCCTCTAGTATATATAGGTTTGAGGGGAGAGGAGGGGCTGCCACCAAGGGGGAAGGAGTCCCCCTTGGGCACCGGCCAAGAGGGGGAGGAGGATTCCTCCCCCTAGTCCAATTCAGCCTCCTTCCTTCGGGGAAGGAGGCACCACCCCACTTGGGCCTTTGTGGCCCAAGTTGCCTCCCACCACTTGGCTTTTTAGGCCTGTTGATACTTAATTAAATATAAAATTGTTCTAAATACTTTCAGACCATTTTATATACTCTCTCCATTCCCTTATACAAGGCCATTATGAAAAATACAATTTGCATCTATACAAGGCCACAAACAGTAATCGAGACGGAAACCGCTAGGCATTAGACTACTGATACCTAGCATTTTTATCATCTATACCAAAGAGGCAGATCCAGTTAATCTCGGCCATCAAACCATGTCAATCCAACGACCTAGATTGCTTCCAGGGTGAGCTCTCAACATGTTGAGTGTGCAATTGATAGCATACCAAATATCAACATCTATATTAATCTCCTAATTAACACGTAATTGCTATCCTACCTAATACCAACGTGCAATCGATTTTTCACTAATATCGACATGCATTGCACGTGCTCATTTACTAGTACCAGTAGAGAGGCATTGGATTGGATCCCATGCACCCGTTGGATAAGCAATGCACCTTCCATTGAGTGTTCCCAAAACTGAAACTAGTTAATGCTGGATTTCGGCAGGTTGATTGCTTAGTCCTTCTAACACAGGTCTCTAGTATAGTATGTAGACTGCTTTTGTATAAATCGATTCTTCCTACACATAAATCAGTTCTTTTTTGTGGATTGTTTTCTCCATGCATCAAAATATGCAATATGTGAAACAGTACATGTGGCAAGACCGGTGCATCTGATGCATTCATGTTTTATTAATAGTGGAAGCATATAAATTTATTTTGCATCTATCAGCTAGCAAATGTGCTTCTATATCATCTATACAGTATATTATTTCAATATGTCCAATGTGACAATTTATTTTGCACCGTTTAGGCTCAATGCAGATGCCTTGCAATCTAGTAGCTGCATCCGAATAAATAGAAATTTGCTTCCACAAAATTTGTAATTTGCATCCAAAGAAATGAGTATTTGCATCCATAGAATTTGAAATCTAAAACATCTTTTCTACCATTGTTACAGACTCTTACAAAGAAATTAAATTGGAACTTTTTCTCCAAAGAATCTGGTATCTGCATTCGAATAGATATGAATTTGCTTCCAAAGAATTTGGAATATGCATCCAGAGAAATGAGTATTTTCATTCATAGGATTTGGAATCTAAATCAAAATAATTTAGAATTTGCTTTCTTGCAAAAAAACAGATGCCTTGCTTCGAGATATATATACTTTGCTTCGGAATCAACATGATAAAATTTTCATAGACTAGAAGAATTGCTTCCATACAAATATAGATTTGTTTCCATTAAAAATAAAAATAAAAACTATATCATATCAAATAACATGGGGAGTGCTTCCATGGTGATGATCATGTGTCTCCGTTAAATTTAGAATGTGTTTCTATGATGGCCAATAAGCTCCACACCATCTACCACAGTGACACGCATTGCAATCAAATGTGCGAGGACCTTGTCCTTGTACTGTTGCCATGCGGACATATGTGCTGATTCTTCCTAACTTCTTATGTGCTTCCTACAGCCAGAGTACATAAACATGTGACAGATTAGCAAACTCTGATGAACAAATCCAAGAGAAGGGGAAGAAATAACTCAAGAACTACAATGCTTCAAATAATGGAAATATTCCTTGCATGCGAGATTAACACACTAACCTTCAACTCCGTTCAGGGGATCTTGAAAAAGGAGGACACCGGAGTCCACTACTTGTTGTTCGGCCTTCTGGTGCTACTCCCACCTGGGAGGTAAACCGTCGAAGTAGCAATCACGAAGGGGACGTTGGGCTCGGCCATCTAATGCTAGGAAGGCACACTTGCACACCTGCAATGTTGCCTGAGGGGCGCATCGACGGAGAGGAAAAAGGGAGGAGCAATGGAACTGGATCTGGGCAGTGAGGTGGAGAGAAGCGGAGGAACTGATCTAACAAAGTGATGGGCGGCGCAATCGTAGAGAACGCGAGTAGTGCCATGGCAAGCTAGAGAGGTTCATGCGAGGGGGGTCTTGGGATGGATGAATGGGCGAGTGATTAGCGGGATGGGATTATGCGGCAGATGCGGATGGTTAGTAACAAGGAGTTGTGCATTTTTTGTTTTGAAAATGACCAAAGAGATAAGATGTGTTGGCCGTGGCATTCAGCTAGAATGGACGGTAGTCCATCGGTCTGACGCGGTGCTTCTGATCAGACTATAGATTAGAAGTGTTTCCCAAAAATAATGAAGTTTCCTTGTGCTAGCAACTTGTTTAATACTTGCATGCATGAAGTCATACTGACACTCTACTGCTTCCTTTCTTCCCTTCCTTGCATGAAAGCGGCGTATTAATGATCCCGGTTAACGAAAAGAAAAGTTGATTTTTGAAGCAGTCACTAAATTTTGCATCGGTACGTATCGATCCCTATGAGCATAGGCATGATATTCGAGTGAACCTTTGGTTATCATGTGATGTTCCCTTTGCTTCATGATACTTTACAAAACCTAGGATGCATCAATATCCTCCTGAGTTAACACATGCTCACTATATCGAAATCCTCGTTACTGGTTTTGTTCTTTTTTCTCCTTATCGTGTTCCGGCATCCTCGTGACATAGTCACATGTGTCTGGCCAGACGATGATGGATGTCGTCACACCGAGAGGGCCCTAAGAATATATTTCCATCGTCCGAGGAGCAAGTCCCACTCTCGAGCTATCTAGTCCATTGTCAAACTTTCCGATGAACTAGTAAGTTGTCATTATAATCACCTTGTTACAGGTGATGTTTGAGCAACCACAAAGCTCACCGTAAGGTAAGTAACTACGATACTCTCATGGTCTTATTACAATTGATTACAGGCGATATTAATTCAATTCATAACAATATGATCATTCTCCCAACGTCATAATCTCAATGTTGTTTTAGGACTATCGTTACACTTAACGATATCTGTTGGGGATATTACTACTGGAGGTAAACCGGCCTTATGTAGCCGGGTTGACTCCTTGAAGATTAGAAGCCCATAAAGATGCAAGGATGATGGTGCTTCATGGAGGCCCAAGGCCCGAAGGCGGGTTAAAGCCTGTAAATGTAAACCGGCTTAGTCATGTAATTTGTATTGTAAGATAGGAAGGATAGACCAAACTGGAAACGTTTATGATCCTGCTTCAGGACTCTGTAAACCGGCGGGCGTCAACCTATGTATATAAAGGGATGACCCGACAGCGGTTTAGGTACAGACAACAACTCGAGAGCCAGACAAAGCAGATTCGCTCCCTGGCCTTCGAAACCTAGCAATGCCAATCACAACTATACGTAGGCTTTTACCTTCCTTGAAGGGGCCGAACTAGTATAAAATTCCCCGTGTCCCCTTGTCCGGTTTAACCCCTTAAAGCTAACCCGTAGCGATGGCTCCACGACTAAGTCCTTTCACAAGGACATCTGCCATGACAAACCCATGACAGTTGGCGCCCACCGTGGGGCTATCGCATGATGGTTTTGAGTTCTTGAAGGGCAGCTTCGATGGACTTAAGGGATACGCTGTGGGCCGGATGACGAAGAGTCGTCGCGGCAAGCTCTACATCGACAACGCAGGATGGGGTCCCGAGGCCGATTCAATCGAATACGGGTACCGGGTCCCCTTTGGTGGGATTCACGTCTTCATCGGCAAGATCGGCGAACCAGCCCCTGAGCCGGACATTTGCACCGACATCATCGAAATGGCTCGGCGTGCAAGTCCTTCGCCGGTTCAGCCTGTGGCAAGGCATGTTTTCGTGGGTGTCATCCATGGATCGAGGTATGAGGATGGACCGGTGTCCGATGGAGAGACCGTGGTCTGTTCTGATGACGAGTCTTCTGGAGAGACCGAATCACTTTACCAGTTGCAGGACGGCCGGATTGATGGAGGATCCGAGGGCAACAGTGTTCCGGATTCCCCCGATCTACCAAACCGGGCTGCCATCTTCATGGCCGGCACACAATCGATGCCTCATTCATCTACCGCCGCAACAATGCTCTCCGGTTCAACAACGGCCACATTAGCAGGGGCAGGAAGCTCGGCGCTGCCTCCGACCCAAGTCCTGTCTGATTTGTTCGGCACTTTGGCAACGTTGATGGCCGCGGAGGTGGATGCAGCAGCTAGGGATCAGCACAATGCGGAGATTGCAAAGGTGAAAGATCAGATAGCCCAGGCTAAGGCGGACCTGGCAACAGAGAATGCTAGGATGGCTACAGAGTGGGCGAAATTGGAAGCACAGGCCTACCGGATTAGACTGTATCAGAATGCTTCAGAGGAAGTCATGAGAAGAAGGTATCGATCACGTCTCCCGTCGGTTTATGAGCCGTAGAATCTCTTCAACACACCAGGAGCAGGAGCTGGTAGCCAACCCACACTAAACCAGGCGGGGGTGCCGGGAACAAGAGCGCCGGTTCAACCGCGCACGACAGACCCGCCTCGCCAGAACAACGTTGTGCCACAGTATGTACCAACACTGCCCAGGCATTATTCCAACCCGTTGGACAACATTGTGGCCACCGCTTCACGCCTGGCGGCCCTCCCAACCGACGGCGAGTCACCAGTTGCAGTGGAAGCACGTCGGGCCAGGGATCTCCTTCAAACAACACTAAATCAACAGCAGGCGTGTTCACACAGTCACGAGAGGATTCATTCCACTCCCCGTCCAAGCCGGAGCTATAGCAAACACGTGGAGGACGAACCGGCCGTGTCTAGTAGTGCATGTTGCCGAAATTCACCATGAGGGAACAACCCGGCCGGGGGAGGCACTAATGTGCAAGATGTTGTGGACCATGGCCGCGCACGTCGGGAGGCCGAGTTGGCGGCTCGACATGGAGCACGACAGCATACTCCGGTTCACCCCACGGCCTCCGTGGAGCCAGGAGTGATGTTCAACTCCTTAGGGGTGCCGTGTCTAACCCCCGCTTTGCGTAATGTGAGACTGCCCAAGGATTTCAAGGGACCTCGTAAGGTACCAAATTACACCGCCGATTTGCAACCAGAGGCATGGGTGGAGAGCTATGAGATGGCAATGGAGATGTTAGATGTGGATGAGGCAGTGTGTGCTAAATATTTCACCATGATGTTGGAAGGGACAACTCGCACTTGGTTGAAGAGCTTGCCGACCAACTCTGTTGGGTCATGGGCCGAATTGAAGCACCGGTTTATCCAGAACTTCAAGGATACGTGTAAGCAGCCGATGTCAATCGTGGATCTGGCCGCTTGTGTCCAAGAGGAAGGGGAGTCCATGACCCATTGGGTCAAACAGGTCTCAGCAATTTTGCATTCATCAGATCGTATCAATGCAGACACTGCAGTGTTAACATTAGAGGGCAATTGTCATTTCAAACCGCTAAAACAGAAATTGGGAAGGCCCAAACGTCACTGCAATGATATGTCAACACTCATGGCCGCTTTGGTTAAATACGCCGATTCAGATAATACCAAGGATCCGGATTCAGAGGAGGACAAACCGGAGAAAGGTAAGAAGAACGGCAATGCCAAGGGTCAACAGCATAATCCGACAGGCCATGGAAACGGTGGTAAGTGCAAGGCCGACAGTAGCTTGGACTTTGTTGCAAATACCAACGCGCAGGAGAATGGCCAGCGTCGAAAGGGCAAGCAGCCCTAGAGGGGTGGAGGTTCAGGCGTCAATTTGGAGCGCTTGTTAAATCAGCCCTGTCCAAAGCATGGATCGAAGGAGAAGCCGACATCACATCTTTGGAAGGACTGTTATGTCATGCGGGATTTCAAGAATTCCAATATGTTCCAACATGACAACGGCCCACCCGGCGGTTCAGGAGGAGGTTTCCACGGGCCGGGTTACGGAGTTGGTGGTTCCGGTTTAGGGTTTCAAGGCAACCAAACCGGACACGTCAATCAAGGGCACCAAGGCAACCAGGGAGGTTACAACCATCGGGGGAATCATCATCAGCAGCAATAGTCGGGTTATTAGAGCAATCCCAAACAACTGAACATCGGACAATATCATGTCTTCACTACTAGTTTGTGCAAACATGATCAGAAGCTTCACAAAAGGGCAGTAAACTCTGTTGAGCCGGCAGTACCTCAGTATTTACGCTGGTCTGAGCAACCTATTTTGTGGAGTAGAGATGATCACCCACCCCGGGTTGATAATCCAGGTCACTTGGCCTTGGTGGTGGCCCCTCAAGTTGGGGGATACAAGTTTACCAAAGTACTCATGGATGGGGGAAGTAGTATCAATATTTTGTATTATGATACATTCCGCTGTATGGGGTTGACAAATAAGGATCTTAAACCGTCAAATACGGTCTTTCATGGTGTGGTGCCTGGTAAGTCTGCATATCCTGTTGGCAAGATAGCTTTGGAGGTAGCTTTTGGAGATGACTATGATTCAAGGTCAAAAACATTGACATTTGAGGTGGTAAAGATCAAAAGTCCGTACCACGCCTTGTTTGGGCGGCCGGCTTATGCTAAGTTTATGGCAAGGCCATGTTATGTTTATCTACAACTTAAAATTCCAGGTCATAAAGGGACTATCACAGTACATGGAAGTAGAAAGATTGCTTTGGAGTGTGAAGAAGGTGATGCGGCTTATGCTGAGTCGGTTTGTGCCATGGAGGAGTTAAAATTCTATAAGGAGCAAGTTGATCCGGCAGACATGACCTCTTTGAAAAAGCCAACTACAGAACATGATCCAGCGTTGAAGTTCAAATCGGCTACAGACACTAAAATGGTTGACTTTGTTCCTGGCGATTCATCCAAACAGTTCAGCATCAGCGCTAACCTGAATCCCAAATAGGAAAGTGCGCTCATCGAGTTCATCCGTGAGAATCGGGACATCTTTGCATGGACACCTTCTGACATGCCAGGTGTACCGAGGGAACTCGCTGAGCACACACTCAACATTGATCCTAAGTTTAAACCGGTCCGGCAGTTCCTCCGCCGTTTCAATGAAGAGAGACGTAAGGCTATAGGTGAAGAGGTAGCCCGCCTGTTGGCCGCAGGGTTTGTTGTCGAAGTTTTTCATCCAGAGTGGTTAGCTAATCCGGTGCTGGTTCTTAAGAAAAACGGCACTTGGCGCATGTGTGTGGACTACACAGATTTAAACAAGGCTTGCCCTGCAGACCCCTTTGCTCTCCCTCGCATTGATCAGATAATTGATGCTACGGCGGGTTGTGACCATTTGTGTTTTCTGGATGCTTACTCTAGTTATCATCAGATCAAAATGGCGGTTAAGGACCAGGAGAAGACAACTTTCATAACTCCCTTTGGAGCCTTCTGGTATGTTTCCATGCCTTTTGGACTCAAGAGTGCCCAGGAAACTTACCAGCGATGTGTTCAGAATTGCCTTCATAAAAAAATTGGGCGTAATGTTCATGCATATGTGGATGATATTGTGGTCAAGTCCAAAAAGGAGGAGACATTGATAGATGATCTACGAGAAACCTTTGACAATCTCCGGGTTTACAAGATGATGCTCAATCCGGAGAAGTGTGTCTTCGATGTACCGGTAGGCAAGCTCTTAGGCTTTCTGGTATCAAACAGAGGCATTGAGGCTAATCCGGAAAAGATTGCAGCAATTACATCCTTGGCTAAACCGGCATGTATTAACAATGTTCAACGTCTGGCCGGCCGGATTACAGCCTTGAGCCGGTTTATCAGTCGCCTTGGAGAGAAGGCCATCCCTTTATATCAGATGCTCAAGAAAACAGATAACTTTGTCTGGAGTGAGACAACTGATAAGGCGTTCAAGGATCTGAAGAGGCAGCTAGCTGAACCGCCCGTGCTTGCAGCACCGATCGATAAAGAGCCATTATTATTATATGTGGCTGCTAATGCCCGGCTGTTAGCGTAGCCATTGTGGTAGAGCGCAGGGAGCTTGGAAAGGAATATCTGGTTCAACGGCCGGTTTATTATATCAGTGAGGTGCTCATTGAGTCAAAGCAGTGGTATCCGCATTGGCAGAAGCTGGTGTATGGGGTGTTTATGGCGAGCCGGAAGCTTAAACATTAATTTCAGGGCCATCCTATCATAGTGGTCAGTTCAGCTCCTCTGGGCGACATCATTCAAAACAGAGAAGCAACCGGCTGGATTGCCAAGTGGGCTATTGAGCTTGGACCTCATGGGCTCAAATATATACCCCGCACAGCGATCAAATCCCAGGCACTCGTGGATTTCATCAATGATTGGACGAAGTTACAGGCACCTGAAGAGAAACCAGATAATACATATTGGACTATTCATTTTGATGGATCCAGACAGTTGGAGGGCTCGGGGGCTGGAGTCATACTAACTTCCCCACGAGGTGACAAGTTTTGTTATGTCCTCCGTTTAATGTTCCCTTGTACTAACAATGCAGCTGAATATGAGGCTTTGCTCCACGGTCTTCGGATGTCTAAGGAGATTAATTTGAGCCAGGTTAAGTGCTTCGGCAATTCAGATCTAGTGGCTCAGCAGGTGTCTGGCACTTGGGATTCTAAGGACCCACTCATGGCTGCATATCGGCGAGAGGTGGACGCAGTGGCTGGTCACTTTAAAGGTTATCAGGTGGACCATATAGACCGACGGAAGAATGAAGCGGCGGACGCTTTAAGTCGTCTTGGTTCCCAGCGTAAACCGGTCCCGCCCAATGTCTTTCTTGATGTGTTGCATAATCCGTCAGTCAAAGTGCCAACCGAAGAAGATTTGGCTATTCCTGATCCGGAGGCTCAGTTGGTGGCAGCTCTGCATGCCATACCGGATTGGACGATCCCATATCTGGCTTACATGAACCGAGGCGAGTTACCAGATGATGAAACATTGGCTCTACATATAATCCGGCGTTCCAAGTCCATGACCATACTCAACGGGGAGTTACATCGTTACAGTGTTTCAGGACCAATTCAGCGATATGTTTCTCCTCAAGAAGGTTGTGAGATTTTATGAGAAATCCATGAAGGGGATTGCGGTCACCATGCCGGTTCAAAGTCGTTGGTTGCCAAAGCTTTTCGCCACGGTTTTTACTGGTTGACGGCGCATGCTGATGCAGAGGATTTAGTCAAGAGATGTGATGGATGTCAAAAATTTGCCCGCCGTGCGCATGTTCCGGCTCAAGAGTTGCGGATGATTCCAATTACATGGCCATTTGCAACTTGGGGGCTTGATATGGTTGGACCCTTCAAGCGTTCTAAGGACAAAAAGACCCACCTGTTAGTAGCAGTTGATAAATTCACTAAATGGGTGGAGGCAGAGCCAGTCAGCAAGTGTGATGCAGCCACGGCAGTTCAATTCATCAAGAAGGTGATATTCTGGTTTGGTTTTCCACACAACATTATAACAGATGATGGTACTAATCTGTCAAAAGGGGAGATGGAAGAATTCTGTCAACGTGAGCACATCCGGCTTGATCTAGCGTTGGTGGCTCACCCCCAATCTAATGGTCAAGCAGAAAGGGCAAATCAAGAAATTCTATGGGGTATCAAACCAAGGCTTATGGTTCCCTTAAAGCGGACGCTAGGTTGTTGGGTTGAGGAGCTAGCTTTTGTGTTATGGAGCATCAACACCACACCCAATAGGTCTGCGGGTTACACACCCTTCTTCATGGTCTATGGAGCAGAGGCGGTTCTTCCTAGTGACATCCGTCACGATTCGCCTCGTGTGGCAGCTTATGTTGAAGCTGATAATGAGAAGGTACGTCAGGATTCACTGGACTTGTTGGATGAAGAGCGTGACCTTTTAGCAGCACGATCAGCAATTTATCAACAAGATCTCCGACGTTATCACAACCGCTGGGTTAAAACCAGAACCTTTCAAGAAGGTGATTTGGTGCTCCAGCTCATCCAGTATCAGACTGATATGCACAAGTTATCCCCACCTTGGGAAGGACCCTTTGTGGTCAGCAAAAATCTGCACAACGGATCTTACTACCTCATTGATGTTCGAGAGCATGAAGACTCATGTCAATCGGAGGAGGAGACCAAGCGGCCATGGAACATAGCTCTCCTTCGGCCTTACTATACTTGAAGCCATAGGCTCTTCATCTGTACATATTTATGACAGTGTATATATCATATAATAAACCGGAGCCTCCGTTATAAGCGGTGTATCTGTTCTTTTTATATCCTGTGTGTGCTTTTACAAGTTAACTGAAAAAGCAGAATTTTTGTTAATCCGGCTTTAGCAGCTGCATAGATATAAAGAAAATCACTAGGGGGCTCGGTCATATTTGAACTACAGCTACACCTCTTGATCGGTTTTTAAACCACGAAGGGATATCACTAGGGGGCTTGGTTGTCCTCACACCATAGCTACACCTCTTGATAGGCATTTAAGCCACAAAGGAAAAAATTTGTGGAGCCAAAGAGAGTGTTGTACACAGTACAGACTCAAACATGGGCATACACTGAGCATCGCTCACAAAGTTACTTGGGGGCTCTTTTTGCAAAGCAACAAAGAGTTTGAAAGGACCCTCGTAATTGGCTATCAAGCCATGACTTGGAAGCCTGGTGTATTCACCTAAAAACCCGGGTTAACCTGCCTTCATCAAGTAAGCCACTCCTGTCCAAGTAATCCTGGTATGACCCATCGAACGTTTGACAAGTCAATCTTTTACAGACCCTGAACTTGTCACAGTTAAAACGATGATTGGTTAATTGGAGGCCCATCTTAAAAGGCTTTGTTAAATGGTTTAACTCAGAGGCCTGGCAGCCCATGAAAAGCCTCGATTTGGAGCCTGGCAGCTCGTAAAAAGCCTTGCATATTTTCATGTTTGAATTTTGTTTGTTGAAAATCATAAGTATTTTTTGATAAACCGGCGTCCTTGACCCGGCTTGCTTCTCAACTACAAGTTGTGGGCACATGATCAATTATAAACCGGTGTTCATTGACCCGGTCTGGTTTGACTAAATTGCCAGTGTTATAAAGAAAATCCGATGGTTATCCCGGTCTGGTTTAATATATAGACCGGCATTATGAAGATGGAGTTATCAACGTTCCGGATTGGTATTAACACCTTTGCCGTATACACGTTTGGTCAACCAATGAGGTATGTTCTGTAGATTACTTTTTGTACAAACACTTGATTATTCATCTAGGTACTATATACTTCTTGGACATCATGACACGTCTAGCGGTAAACCGCTAGATACTTTTAAGTTGTTGTACCCAGGAACGCAATTCATCATGGGTTATGCATAAATATATCCCAAAGGGCGGCACAGATTGTCACAAAGTATTACAAAACATGCTCGATGGCATGGCAGATAACGGAGTTTCAGCTATCCTATTACATGAAGCTTCAAAGCAGATCAAATAGTATGATTGTTTTTCACAGTAGCCATATAAACCGGCGACTGGATCAGGACTCTTCATCGCGACGGTTTGACGGTTGAGGGTCAGTTGGTGTAGGCACTTCTTCATCCCTCCCCAGACGTTGGAAATCAGCGTTGACCAATCGATTCCAGTTAACGCTTGGAACACTGCTTCCTCATGGATAAGATTGGAAGGGTTAATATCAGGGGCGTAAGTGTGCTTACGAATCAGAGTCACAAGTTCTTTGACTTCATGGATGTCAGCCGGTTGTCTTTTCCCTTTTGCATCATAAAACGGTTGAAAATGGGACAAATCGGTATCATCAACCAACTTGATGGCTGCTGGCCGCATCTGTTTGGTCAGCCGCCGAAGATCATCATTGTTGAAGTTTGAACCGTCTTCTTTAACGCCTGGGTATCCTTTAATGATATCCTCCACTTCAAGGTCTGGAATCCAGGCTTTGACTCGAATAAGGGCGGTTAAAGCTCCTGCTCTGGCAGCTGCTCTCTTCAACTTGGCAATACGGGCCGGTAACATGCCCAGCTTCTCAAGGGTCTCCTTAATCAAAGTTGGAGTCGGTTTGTTATAAGATGCCGTGCTAATAACCCGTTGAGACCCAGAGTATAACTGTTCAACCAATGTATATGCCGCTTTGAGCTTCATCCGCATATCTGTACCAAGATGAGTGATCCGAGTGCCTGCCAAAGATTTTATCAACATTTTGGTTAGTTACAAGATTCATCGACTGGTGCAACACACATATGCAGACACTTACCAAAGATAGCAGAGGTCATAGCATTGATTTGGTGTTTCAAACCAGCTAGTTCTTCAACCACTGGCTTCAGGGCTACCTCGGTGTCTACAGATCTTTTGGTTAAACCGGATTTCTCGGTTTCCCATTCAGCACGCTCTTGGTTGAAGGATTCTTTCAGCTTTTCTATTACGGCCAGGTCCTAGGTCAGCTCCTCTTTGGCCTTTGCAGCCTCGGCTTGTTGTGACTTCACATTCTCTTGCAAGTCAGAATTTCGGGCATCTTTGCTTCTCAGTTCAGTCTGCCACGTTGAAGGTATGTTAAGCAAACAACATATATATGTGCTAAAGTACACAGCGTATAACAAAGTTATGCACTTCATACTTGGGGGCTAATGCCTATTTGCTCTCAAGTACTACACTTTATACAAGTCTCCAGAACAATGCAAGCATTATCCTTGACACTTGGGGGCTAATGTGCGTTTGTTCTAAAACGGATGTGTGGATTAAAAACTGGATTAACTTGCCAAGTTAAACCAACCTTTGGGGGCTATGCTGCAGAAAGTTATCTATTTTTTTTTCAAGATGAGTCTTATCTATTATTAGCAACCTGCCATTAGAAGGATCAATGATGAGATGCTTAAAGTGTTACAAAGACCCGGTTTGTGATTAACAATCATAAAACGACCCTTGGGGGCTACTTGGGATAGTGTTTCAGCTATAAATCAATACACAAAGGGAGAGGAATTTACCTCATATCGCTCTTTCATCAATTTCACCAAACTGGATTCATAATCCCGGTTTGAGTGCAGACGGTTCAAGAAGCCAGAATGGAGCTCATCAGCATTAAGATGAGCATAGCTTGATAAATCGCTGCTCCATTTACCTTTCTCCCTGGCAGCTTGCTCTTCTTTGGCACCGTGTTGAGCCAAAATGACGGGACGGCCAGGAGAGCTGTGGTCCATTCCAGTAATAATAACATCACCTTGGCCTTCAGGGTTTTTGGTTGATGATATTGGAATTTCAGCATCTTTCACAGGGATAGCCCGGTTTGGTTCGGCCGGTTCAGCATCAGGCGCGGCAGGATCAACGTCTGCTGGTTCATTAGTATTTTGGCCTTCAAGGGGCGGGTTATCAGAAGAAGCTTCAGGATGAGGGCTTTCCGGTTCACGAGTTTGTTCTAGTTCACCTCTTGGTTCTCCTTCTTCGGCGACCGGATCTTCGAGCGGATTGGTGGTCCGAGCTTTCTTACTGGGTCTGGCTTTGGCCCTACAAACAGAATAAAAGAGGATTAACATCCTATTCAAAGGATTTATGGTGCATTCAAAGGAAAGGTTTTTACAACTTACCCGGCCACAGTTTTCAAAGGGGGGAGTTGAGTTGCTGTCGATTCACCAGAAGATGAAGGAGGTGTCACCTGATAATTTGAATCGGACGGATTAAGAGGCTGTCTGAAATAACCTGCCTTGGGGTAAGAATGGTCAGAAGTAGGAGAGACCTCAGACCGGCGCTTCCAAACCGGAGTATCAGGTAAACCGACTGAAGTGACCTGTTGGCCACTGTGCCGGGTTGTCCAGCGAGCTTCATGCTGCCGAGTCTTCAAAATAAATGTTGGATCCAAGTGAGCAAGAGGATGAGAAAAGCTTACTTTCTGGACTGCTTAGCGAGTTTTTTGTGTTGGCATAGAGTCTGAACCGGAGGACAGAGTAATTACCTCTACGTCATCAGCTTGACTAGCTTCTGCGTCCTCCCGAGGAAGATCATTGTTAATGAGATGCATGAAAAGAGAGCCAAGTGAGTCAAGTTCTACCTCAACTTCTAGATCATCAGTGTCATCATCAAGCTCCATGTTAATCCGGTCAGCTGTTTTCCGTTTTAACGTCCGCTTTACGGCTTTGGTCTTTGGGCGGGATGGCTTGACCACTTTATCTCTAGTTGGCTTTGCCGCTTTCTCTACAGTTTTCCGTTTCCAGAAGGGGTCATCTCCCTGTATATAAAGAAGAAGGATTACAGGTTGCATAGGCTAAAAACATTAAGAATGAGGGGGAAATATAATGCTTACAACAGGCGGTTTGTTCTTGGCATAGAAGGGACTCACACCGGTTTGACTACAGACCAGTTCTGACTCATTCAGAATCTTCCTTACACCTTCAGTGACTTCTTCCTCAGATAATTGGATGTTGCAATGGCGTTGAGGGTCGTCAACCTCACCGGTATATTCACACATTAAACCGGGACGCCGACTTAGCGGCAAGATACTCCAGGATATCCAACAGCGCACAAAGTCCACGCCTGTTAAACCGTTTGCCATAAAGGCCCGGAGTTTGGCGAGTTGAGCAGCGTATTTCGCCCTTTCTGAAGAGCTCAGGCGTTTTGGCATGGGGTGAGTATTGGATAGTCTGTGATCACGAAAGCCGGGGAGGGGGTTTTCATCTTCAGGCGAAGTTTCTCTGCAATAAAACCAAGTTTGATTCCATTCCTTTGGGTGGCTATGATGTTTGGCATGAGGAAATTCAACTTCTTTCCGCTTTTTAATCGAGACACCACCAAGTTCTGTGTTCAGGCCATTTACAAACTCTGTGCGCCGGTTTAAGTGAAAGAAATCCCGGAACAGTTCTGCAGTTGGTTCTTCTTGTAAATATACTTCACAGAAGACCTGGAAGTTGCATAAATTAGAAACCGAGTTGGGACCAATATCTTGCGGATGAAGTTGGAAGCTGGCAAGCACATCTCGATAAAACTTTGACCGTGGAGGTTTGAAGCCACGACCTATATGGTCAACAAAGACCGCCACTTTGCCTTGCCTTGGGGTTGGAGGATTTTTTGTTCCTAGAACTCGCCATTTGATTTCAGTTTTCTTAGGCAGGGAGCCGATGCTAACCATCTCATTCAACTGAGTCTCAGTAACCCGGGAACGAGCCCAGTTGCAGGCAGTGAATTGTTTGGCCATTGCGAAACAAAAACAATCAGAAAATGAAAGGCCGATTTATAAATTACGCATGATTATATGCAAGATACAAGGGAGTAAGAAACATACTGATATGTGAAATGGTGTAAACCGGAGACTAATGCAATAAGGGAAAAAGGCTATACTAGTACAGGATTATTCAGACACTGTTAAACCGGAGCATAATTATGAAGGTAAAATGTCCTCCGGTTTATCAGAGGGCTAATGGCATAGACTGCTTATACAAGGTTAAACCGCCTATGTTGGTGTAAGGAGAAACAGATCTCACAGGGACGTAGAAACAGATCTCATAGTGACATATGAAATTTTCGGATCTAAGATAAGATAGAAAAGTAAAAATAATTGGATCTAGAAGGGGTGCAGAACCGAAGCAACTTATGAAGGACTAGATCAGTTCTTTGCGCATAAGGGTTTGTGGTGACAAGGGAAGGTTAGCTACGGCAAGGAGTACGTCAGATATGAAGTATTCACCTAAAGGCCATGAAAGAGCAACGCTGAAAGCTCTGATGAACCTCAAGAACAGCGAAGAACAAGGAAGCCCTAATGGATCTAAGAAAGAAAGGGGAAAAGACTTACTATGATGGCGGAAGCAGCGGAAGGGCGCTGTGGAACTCTGGTGCGAACAGGTTGATGCAGCGGCCAACGGCAAAGCAGAGGCGGAGTTAGAAGATGACGGTGGTGCTCGGGTGCGAGGTCGTCAAGAGGAAGAAGAAGAGATAAATGGGTAGCGGAAAGAAAAGAAAAGGGGTCCGCTGTCCCTAATTATAAGGCGAAGAAATGAACCAGCACGTGCGGGAATCGAGGAGCCCAAAAATGGATAAGTTAATAATGGTGTCGCCTCGATGGCTGAAAACATATTAAATGAAGGTAATCTTCGACATCAACATATGGATGACGTCAGGACGGTTTATCCTAATCTTGAAGTATGACATCACGGTGGTTTACAAGATCGAGGTGAAGATATGAGGGAAGAAATTTTCTAATTATAGAAGATTGACATGAACGGGTTCAAACCAATCTGGGGCCTAATGTTGGGGATATTACTACTAGAGGTAAACTGGCCTTATGTAGTTGGGTTGACTCCTTGAAGATTAGAAGCCCATAAAGATGCAAGGATGATGGCGCTTCATGGAGGCCCAAGGCCCGAAGGTGGGTTAAAGCCTGTAAATGTAAACCGGCTTAGTCATGTAATTTGTATTGTAAGATAGGAAGGATAGAGACCGAACTAGATACATTTATGATCCCGCTTCGGGACTCTGTAAACCGGCAGGCGTCAACCTATGTATATAAAGGGACGACCCGGCAGCGGTTTAGGCACAGACAATAACTCGAGAGCCAGACAAAGCGGATTCGCTCCCTGGCCTTCGAAACCCTAGCAATACCAACCACAACTAGACGTAGGCTTTTACCTTCCTCGAAGGGGCCGAACTAGTATAAAATTCCCCGTGTCCCCTTGTCCGGTTTAACCCCTTAAAGCTAACTCGTAGCGATGGCTCCACGACTAAGTCCTTTCACAAGGACATCTACCGTGACAAACCCACGACAATATCCTAAGATTTGGAAAATATGATCACCAACAACACTTGAGCTAGTCTTAGAGGCGAGACTAGGAACCTTTATTTTATTCGTTTCTCATTTCACACGTCCATATAAGTTTTCCATTGAATTGCATATTCCAGGATCATAGCTGTTATAGCATGAAATATAAACTCTTAATTATGAAAATGGAAATATAACAATACAATATTACTACCTCTAGGGTATATTTCCAACAATCGCATCAATGAACACTACGAAGATGGGGGTAACGATGATCTCACCGACTAGCAACGTAGTTTGTTGATGAAGCGCAACAATTCCCAGAACTAGGTTATAGCTCCCAACTGCGAGAATTTCTCTGAGATGATCCGCCGATCAAGTGTCGAAGTAGACGAACCCTCCGAGGTATCCACGCGTTCTGAGGTAGTATTCCGCTAGCGCTTCGACGTCCAGGAAGAAGAGCTCTAAGAAAACTATATAGTCCTAGTGGTGTTCCCGTATAGTTAGGAGTCTAATATTCACTAGTAAACAAGGAGGATATTCACACGGTTCAGAATACCAATCGCATACAATTTTCAAAACTGTGTGCTCGAGTGGGTAGATGATAGGGGGGTCCATCACTGACCATGGGGAAAATGTTTGCAATGACAAAACTACCCCACATGATTTCCGAAAAAGAATCGTATGCGATTACTGAGGCAATCACCGACAACTCATTCAGTTTAATTGTGTGTGATGATGTAACTATGACTGGTTGTTTCTTTCCTTAAATCGTTTGCGTTAAGTTGTTTATAGCACATGTTACATGTCAGATGAAACGTGTGCGTTAAAATTGTTGGAAATATGCCCTAGAGGCAATAATAAATTAGTTATTATTATATTTCCTTGTTCATGATAATCGTTTATTATCCATGCTAGAATTGTATTGATAGGAAACTCAGATACATGTGTGGATACATAGACAACACCATGTCCCTAGTAAGCCTCTAGTTGACTAGCTCGTTGATCAATAGATGGTTATGGTTTCCTTAGACCATTAGATTGTGCAACTCCCGGATACCGTAGGAATGCTTTGGGTGTACCAAACATCACAACATAACTGGGTGGCTATAAAGGTGCACTGCGGGTATCTCCAAAAGTGTTTGTTGGGTTGGCACGAATCGAGACTGGGATTTGTCACTCCGTGTAATGGAGAGGTATCTCTGGGCCCACTCGGTAGGACATCATCATAATGTGCACAATGTGACCAAGGAGTTGATCATGGGATGATGTGTTACGAAACGAGTAAAAGAGACTTGCCGGTAACGAGATTGAACAGCTATCGGGATACCGACGATCGAATCTCGGGCAAATATCGTACCGAAGACAAAGGGAATTGTATACGGGATTGATTGAATCCTTGACATCGTGGTTCATCTGATGAGATCATCGTGGAACATGAGGGAGCCAACATGGGTATCCAGATCCCGTTGTTGGTTATTGACGGGAGAGTTGTCTCGGCCATGTCTGCATGACTCCCGAGCCCGTAGGGTCTATACACTTAAGGTTCGATGACACTAGGGTTATAGGGAAAGTATGTACGCGGTTACCGAATGTTGTTCGAAGTCCTGGATGAGATCCCGGACGTCACGAGGAGTTCCGGAATGGTCCGGAGGTAAATATTTATATATGGGAAGTCCCGTTTTGGTCACCAGAAAAGTTTCGGGTGCTGTCGGTAACGTTCCGGGACCACCGAGAGGGTCTCGGGGGTCCACCAGGTGGGGCCACCAGCCCCAGAAGGGTGCATGGACCAAGTGTGGGAGGGGACTAGCCCCAGGTGGGCTGGTGCGCCCCCCACCAAGGCCCAAGGCATGTGGAGAGTGGGAAGGGGGCAAACCCTAGGTCCAGATGGGCCTTAAGGCCCACCCTAGGGCGCCCCCTCTCTTCCCCCCTTGGCCGCACCCTAGATGGGTTTTGGGGGCTGCCGCCACCCCTAGGGATGGAACCCTAGATGGGGGCACAGCCCCTCCCCTCCCCTATATATACTTGAGGTATTGGGGCTGCCCAACACATGATTTGATCTCCCTCTTGGCGCAGCCCTACCTCTCTCCCTCCTCGTCTCTCGTAGTGCTTGGCGAAGCCCTGCTGGAGTCCCGCAGTCCTCCACCATCACCACGCCGTCGTGCTGCTGCTGGACTGAGTCTTCCCCAACCTCTCCCTCTCTCCTCGCTGGATCAAGGCGCGAGAGACGTCACCGGGCTGTACGTGTGTTGAACGCGGAGGCGCCGTTGTTCGGCGCTTAGATCGGAATCGACCACAATCTGAATCGCCACGAGTACGACTACCTCATTCGCGTTCTTGCAACGCTTCCGCTTAGCGATCTACAAGGGTATGTAGATGCACTCTCCTTCCCCTCGTTGCTAGATTACTCCATAGATTGATCTTGGTGATGCGTAGAAAATTTTAAATTTCTGCTACGATCCCCAACAGTGGCATCATGAGCTAGGTCTATGCATAGTTGACTCGGATCGTGTATCACTTAGATGACTAGAGGGATGTCTATCTAAGTGGGAGTTCATTGAATAATTTGATTAGATGAACTTAATTATCACGAACATAGTCAAAAGGTCTTTGCAAATTATGTCGTAGCTCACGCTTTGGTTCTACTGTTTTAGATATGTTCCTAGAGAAAATTTAATTGAGAGTTGACAGTAGCAATTATGCGGACTGGGTCCATGAACTGAGGATTGTCCTCATTGCTGCACAGAAGGGCTATGTCCTTAATGCACCGCTCAGTGCGTTGAACCTCGAGCGTCGTCTGTAGATGTTGGGAAACATCTGACATACACGTTTTGATGACTATGTGATAGTTCAGTGCGTAATACTAACAGTTTAGAATTGTGGCACCAAAGACATTTTTGAAACGTCGCAGAACATATGAGATGTTCCAAAGACTAAAATGGGGATTTCAGACTAGTGCCAACATCAAGAGGTATGAGACCTCTGACAAGTTTCTTAAGCCTGCAAACTAAGGGAGAAAAGCTCAATCGTTGAGCATGTGCTCAGATTGTCTGAGTACTACAATTGCTTGAATCGAGTGGGAGTTAATCTTCCAGATGAGATAGTGATAGTTCTCCATAGTCACTGCCACCAAGCTATTAGAGCTTAGTGATGAACTATAACATATCAGGGATAGACATGATGATCCTTGAGCAACTCGCGATGTTTGACACCGCGAAAGTAGAAATCAAGTAGGAGCATCAATTGTTGATTGTTAAACCACTAGTTTCAAGAAGGGCAAGGGAAATAAGGGATACTTCATGAGACGGCAAATTAGTTGCTGCTCTAGTGAAGAAACCCAAGGTTGAACCAAACCCGAGACTAAGTGCTTCTATAATGAGGGGAACGGTCAGTGAAGCAGAACTACCCTAGATACTTGGTAGAAATAAAAGGCCGCGGAGACTAGCTAAAGGTGAGATGACGATATGTGTTGGAAGTGTTTCCAAGGTTGATGTGATCAAACATCACACGCTCCCTCTACCATCGGGATTGGTGTTAAACCAAAATAATTGTTATTTGGTGTTTGCGTTGAGCATATACATGATTGGATTATGTTTATTACCAAGCGGTTATTCATTTAAGGAGAATAATGGTTACTCTGTTTATTTGAATAATACCTTCAATGGTCTTGCACCTAAAATGAATGGTTTATTGAATCTCGATCGTAGTGATACACATGTTCATGCCAAAAGATATAAGATAGTAATGATAGTACCACGTACTTGTGGCACTGCCATTTGAGTCATGTTGGTATAAAACACATGAAGAAGCTCCATGTTGATGGATCTTTGGACTCACTCATTTTTGAAAAGATTGAGACATGCGAACCATGTCTATTGGTAGATATGCATGAAGAAACTCCATGCAGATGGATCGTTTGGACTCACTTGATTTTGAATCACTTGAGACATGCAAATCATACCACATGGGCAAGATGACTGATAGGCCTCGTTTTCAGTAAGATGGAATAAGAAAGCAACTTGTTGGAAGTAATACATTTTGATGTGTGCAGTCCAATGAGTGCTGAGGCACGCAATGGATATCGTTATGTTCTTACTTCACAGATGATTTGAGTAGATGCTGAGTATATTTACTTGATGAAACACAAGTCTGAATTATTGAAAGGGTTTAAGTAATTTTAGAGTGAAGTTGAAGATCGTCGTGACAAGATGATAAAATGTCTATGATATGATCATAGAGATGAATATCTGAGTTACGAGTTTGGCACACAATTAAGACATTGTGGAAATTGTTTCACAACTAATACCGCCTGGACCACCATAGTGTGATGGTGTGTCCGAACATCATAACTGCACCCTATTGGATATGGTGCATACCATGATGTCTCTTATCGAGTTACCACTATCGTTTATGGGTTAGGCATTAGAGACAACCACACTCACTTTAAATAGGGCACCACCCAATTCCATTGAGACGACACCATATGAACTATAGGTTTAGAGAAACCTAAGCTGTCATTTCTTAAAAGTTTGGGGCTGCGATGCTTATGTGAAAAAGTTTCAGGCTGATAAGCTCGAACCCAAAGCGGATAAATGCATCTTCATAGAATACCCAAAAATAGTTGGGTATACCTCCTATTTCAGATCCGGAAGCAAAAGTGATTGTTTCTAGAAACGGTTCCTTTCTCGAGGAAAAGTTTCTCTCGAAAGAATTGAGTGGGAGGATGGTGGAGACTTGATGAGGTTATTGAACCGTCACTTCAACTAGTGTGTAGCAGGGCACAGGAAGTTGTTCCTGTGGCACCTACACCAATTGAAGTGGAAGCTTATGATAGTGATCATGAAACTTTGGATCAAGTCACTACCAAACCTCATAGGTTGACAAGGATGCATACTACTTCAGAGTGGTACATAATCCTGTCTTGGAAGCCATGTTGCTAGACAACAATGAACCTACGAGCTATGGAGAAGCGATGGTGTGCCCGGATTCCGACGAATGGCTCGAGGCCATAAAATCCAAGAAAGGATCCATGTATAAATAAAGTATAGACTTTGAAAGAACTACTTGATGGTCGTAAGGCTGTTGGGTGCAGATGGATTTTAAAAGGAAGACGGACAATGATGGTAAGTGTCACCATTAAGGAAGCTCGACTTGTCATTAAGATGTTTCCCGACAAGTTCAAGGAGTTGACTACGATGAGACTTTCTCACTCGTAGCGATGCTAAGAGTCTTTTGGAATTATGTTAGCAGTTACTGCATTATTTATGAAATCTTGCAGATAGGATGTCAAAACATTGTTTCCTCGACGTTTTTCTTGAGGAAAGGTTGTATGTGATACAACCAGAAGGTTTTGTCAATCCTGAAAGATGCTAACAAGTATGCAAAGCTCTAGCAATCCTTCTAAGGACTGGAGTAAGCATCTCGGAATTGGAATGTACGCTTTGATGAGATGATCTAAGATTTTGGGTTTATACAAAGTTTATGAGAAACTTGTATTTCCAAAGAAGTGAGTGGGAGCACTATAGAATTTTTGATGAGTATATGTTGTTCACATATTGTTGATCAGAAATGATGTAGAATTTCTGGAAAGCATGCAGGGTTATTTGAAAAGTGTTTTTCAATGGAAAACCTGGATTAAGCTACTTGAACATTGAGCATCAAGATCTATAAGGATAGATCAAAATCGCTTAATAGTACTTTCAAACGAACACATACCATGACAAAATTTTGAAGGAGTTCAAAAATAGATCGGCAAAGAAGGAGTTCTTGGCTGTGTTATAAGGTATGAGTATTGACTAAAACTCAAGACCTGACCACGGCAGAATAGAGAGAAAGGACGAAGGTCGTCCCCTATGCTTTAGACGTAGGCTGTATAGTATGCTATGCTGTGTACCGCACCTGAAGTGTGCCTTGCCATGAGTCAGTCAAGGGGTACAAGAGTGATCCAGGAATGGATAACACGACAGCGGTCGAACTTATCCTTAGTAACTAGTGGACTAAGGAATTTTCTCGTTTATGGAGGTGGTAAAAGAGTTCGTCGTAAAGGGTTACGTCGATGCAAACTTTGACACTAATCCGGATGACTTTGAGGAGTAAACTGGATTCGTATAGTAGAGCAGTTATTTGGAATAACTCCAAGTAGCACGTGGTAGCTGCATCTACAAGATGACATAGAGATTTGTAAAGCACACATGGATCTGAAAGGTTCAGACCCATTGACTGATAAACCTCTCTCACAAGCAAGATATGAACATACCCCATGGGTGTTGGATTCATTACAATCACATAGTGATGTGAACTAGATTATTGACTCTAGTGCAAGTGGGAGACTGTTGGAAATATGCCCTAGAGGCAATAATAAATTAGTTATTATTATATTTCCTTGTTCATGATAATCGCTTATTATCCCTGCTAGAATTGTATTGATAGGAAACTCAAATACATGTGTGGATACATAGACAACACCATGTCCCTAGTAAGCCTCTAGTTGACTAGCTCGTTGATCAATAGATGGTTATGGTTTCCTGACCATGGACATTGGATGTCGTTGATGACGGGATCACATCATTAGGAGAATGATGTGATGGACAAGACCCAATCCTAAGCCTAGCACAAGATCGTGTAGTTCGTATGCTAAAGCTTTTCTAATGTCAAGTATCATTTCCTTAGACCATGAGATTGTGCAACTCCCGGATACCGTAGGAATGCTTTGGGTGTACCAAACGTCACAACGTAACTGGGTGGCTATAAAGGTGCACTGCGGGTATCTCCGAAAGTGTCTGTTGGGTTGGCACGAATCGAGACTGGGATTTGTCACTCCGTGTAACGGAGAGGTATCTCTAGGCCCACTCGGTAGGACATCATCATAATGTGCACAATGTGACCAAGGAGTTGATCACGGGATGACGTGTTACGGAATGAGTAAAAGAGACTTGTCGGTAACGATATTGAACAGCTATCGGGATACCGACGATCGAATCTCGGGCAAGTATCGTACCGATAGACAAAGGGAATTGTATATGGGATTAATTGAATCCTTGACATCGTGGTTCATACGATGAGATCATTGTGGAACATGTGGGAGCCAACATGGGTATCCAGATCCCACTGTTGGTTATTGACCGGAGAGTTGTCTCGGACATGTCTGCATGACTCCCGAGCCCGTAGGGTATACACACTTAAGGTTCGATGATGCTAGGGTTATAGGGAAAGTATGTATGCGATTACCGAATGTTGTTCAGGGTTCGGATGAGATCCTGGACGTCACGAGGAGTTCAGGAATGGTCCGGAGGTAAAGATTTATATATGGGAAGTCCCGTTTTGGTCACCAAAAAAGTTTCGGGTGCTATCGGTAACGTACCGGGACCACCGGGAGGGTCCCGGGGGTCCACCAGGTGGGGCCACCAGCCCCAGAAGGCTGCGTGAGCCAACTGTGGGAGGGGACCAGCCCCAGGTGAGCTGGTGCGCCCCCCCACCAAGGCCCAAGGCGCGTGGAGAGTGGGAAGGGGGCAAACCCTAGGTCTAGATGGGCCATAAGGCCCACCCTAGGGCGCCCCCTCTCTTCCCCCCCTTGGCCGCACCCTAGATGGGTTTTGGGGGCTGCCGCCATCCCTAGGGATGGAACCCTAGATGGGGGGCGCAGCCCCTCCCCTCCCCCTATATACACTTGAGGTATTGGGGCTTCCCAACACATGATTTGATCTCCCTCTTGGCGCAACCCTACCTCTCTCCCTCCTTGTCTCTCGTAGTGCTTGGTGAAGCCCTGCTGGAGTCCCGCACTCCTCCACCATCACCACGCCGTCGTGCTGCTACTGGACGGAGTCTTCCCCAACCTCTCCCTCTCTCCTTGCTGGATCAAGGCGCGGGAGACGTCACCGGGCTGTACGTGTGTTGAACGCGGAGACACCGTTGTTCGGCGCTTAGATTGGAATCGACCACGATCTGAATCGCCACGAGTACGACTACCTCATCCGTGTTCTTGCAACGCTTCCGCTTAGCGATCTACAAGGGTATGTAGATGCACTCTCCTTCCCCTCGTTGCTAGATTACTCCATAGATTGATCTTGGTGATGCGTAGAAAATTTTAAATTTCTGCTACGATCCCCAACAAAACTGTCTATAGCATACACAACTAAACAGTTCGCAAAATCATCTTTATTATAGTTAGTATTGCACACGTTACTTGCCAGGTGAAACGTGTGCTATAATATGTTCATAACATACACATTTCTTCTACAAAATCATTTGTATTGCAGTTAAGCATTGCACATGGTTTGTTGTACAAAACCGTGTCCATTAGCATGAACAACACATCAGGTTTTATGTCTTAATTTAACACAACACGAATTATATCAAAAATAATTTAATACATGCAATTCCAGGGCTGACAACACAATTCATATCAATAAACACAACATACACATCAATCATTAATTGTTGCAGACATGAGTAAAAACATATTTTGATCGATCACATGAGAGTCGATCATCATCATACAGGTATACATTCCAAGAGAAAAACAATCGGGTCATTGGCAACCTTGAAGAAGTGGAATGCCCATATTGTGCCCTCCTTCATGTGCATGTCACGAACAACTTTGTCCAGTTCTAATGGATCACAGATAGTATGACGAGAGGAGTTTGGTGTATCCAAAAATATCTTTGATGGCTCACGACCCAGCAGATGCCTTGAGATGTAACACTTGGTGTACTCCTTTGGAAAGCACCAATCAAAAAAAATTATTTAGTGTTTGTATAAACATTCAACATGCATAGTAAGATAAGAGCTATAAGGTAAAGTTCATACCATCCTATAGTTGGCGGTTGTATTGTTTATTGCACAAACAAAAAAATTGTTGTTTTCTAAGAATATCCCCCTTGACATAATGACCTCAAAGAGTTTGTTGACTTGATAGCTATTCAGTTCTATATGACTGCCCCATACGGCAAAACAGTCGAAGACTAGGAAACACCTGATATTTGGGCCCACGCTAATGAAGTTAATGTTAGTAATTAGAAAGGTTTATGCAATCGAAATATGTATCTGACAACCATGTGGCAGATTGCAAAACAATCTACCTCATCCAGCACCATCAGATCTGGCAACCGCTCGATCTGCATCTCCTCCATTTGCAACTCCTACGCTCGAGCGCCCAGGCATGGCGCCGCAAGCACGCATTGACCGGCCATCAGCAGCTTCGATCTAACCACCTGTTCCCTTGCACCCCTCGAGCACCAGCTGTCGGTGTCAAAACCGGCAGATCTCGGGTAGGGGGTCCCGCACTATGCGTCTAGGATCGATGGTAACAAGAGACGAGGGACATAATGTTTACCCAGGTTCGGGACCTCTCTATGAAGGTAATATCCTACTTCCTACTTGATTGATCTTGATGAATATGACTATTACAAGAGTTAATCTACCATGAGATCGTAATGGCTAAACCCTAAAAGTCTAGCCTGACTATGATTATGAGGGATCTATCCAGGGACCTAGCCCTCCGATTTATATAGACACATGAGGGATCTAGGGTTACACAAGATCGGTTACGGAGAAAGGAATATTCATATTTGGTCGCCAAGCTTGCCTTCCACGCCAAGGAGAGTCCCATCCGGACACGGGTAGAATCTTCAGTCTTCGTGTCTTCACGGCCATCAGTCCGGCCCATATCCAATAGGTCGGACGCCCGAGGACCCCTTAGTCCAGGACTCCCTCAGTAGCCCCCGAACCAGACTTCAATGACGAGGTGTTCGGCGCGCAGATAGTCTTCGGCATTGCAAGGCAGGTTCCTCCTCCTATGACTTTTAAAGTGATGTATTCAGCTTTCCATTTAATGTTGTACCCCTTGGCTTCCACGCCTTCTTGACTTCAGCTTCCATGTGTCGAGTGAATACAAGAGGTCGGGGTATTTTTACATATACCACCCTGATCGTACCAGAAAGGTGCCTATTTAAAGAGAATATATCTCAGATCCCTTCCAAATCGCGCGGAAAAAAAATCCTTCGAGCTTGCGGAGCAGAACCACCCCAACATGGCTAGCGCTCCCAGCTCTTACACTCGTCCCCACAACTCTGAAAAGGGGGATTGGGAGAGATGTTCTGTTTCTCATAGTCAGCCGGTGAAGCTCCAAACACAGGGCTTTCTTCCTCCCGCGGATTTGGTCCCCGTACGAGCATGAATGATGTCCTTTAATGGAGGGGCTCAAGCGGAGAACTTCCCCAATCCGTCCAGGGGGGAACGAGTATGCTTTGTTCCCTTCTTGTTAAGAGGTGTCAGATTCCCGATCCTGTCACAACCCTAGCTTAGCCTTTGCTTGCCCTTGCATGATCATCATGTCATCATGTTTAAATTCATATGAAACTTGAATTGAGGAAAGTGGAAGCCTCAAAATTTTAAATAAAGGGCAAGAACCCTCAAAATGCATTCAGTGAAGCCAAAATGCCCTAAAAACAGTTTTGGTAATTTTGGAAAGAGCTATACATCAATCCAAAATTCTGGAACAATTTTATGGAATATTTTGGGACATTGAATTTAAATCATATTATATTTGAATTTGGATCTATATTCTTAAATATACAGAATATATATTCAAATAACTTCGAAATATTTTATGTGCATCGGGAACAATCCAGTTAGCAACATAAAAATATTCAAAGGTTTATTGGCACTGTTTGGATTCGGTTTTGAATTTAAAAACAATGGCAAAAGAAAAGAAAAAAACAACCAAAACATAAAGAAAAATAGAAAAGGACAGAGAGAGAGAAGCCCAGCCACTTACCTGGCCGGCCCAGCTGGCTGGCCCAGCCCACCAGTAGCTTGCCAGTCATCTTCAACCCCCGCCGACCGAAGTAGCTGCGTGCTGGACGCGCGCGTGTCGACGCCACCTCCTACTTCGCGCTGTCCCGCGCGCCCCCATTCCTCTCCCCTCGCCAGGGAGATGCCCAAAGCTCTCTCCCCCTCTCCCCTTTCTCTCTAGTTCCTCCCTCTCTCCCCAGCGCTCGCGCCGCAGCCACCCGAGCAGAGCTCTGTCGCCGCCGTCCATTGTCGCCTCGCCCACAGAGCCTCCCTCACAAAGCTAGCGTGCCCATCGGCTCAACCTCACCACCACGCGCCGACAAGCCAATGATCATGACCTCGGGAGCTCCTCATCGCTGGCATCTTCGTCATCTTCAAGCTTCAGCACCGACGACCGCCGTCGCCGAATTCGCTGCTGGCAGGACGTCCCCGAGCCCACTTACCCTCCCTACGAACTCGCGGTGAGCCCCGAGTCGTTTCCCCCTTCTTCCCTGGTCGCGTTTGACCTCTAGGCCCTAGCCCCGCCTTGGCCGAACTCCGGCCGCCGCCCAACATGCCACCGTCGTGGCCACCGTCAGCTAGAGATGCAACCGAGCGCGTCATAGCACTCAGCGCATCACCAGGTGCCTGTAGCACCGCTCCGCACCTCCTGCTGTGCCTCCTAGCGACGACCCTGAGCTTGCCGAGCTCCGGCAGCCGCCAACATCGTCGCCGGCGTCTTTTCCGACCACCCCGAGCCCAAACACCACCACCACTCGACGTGGCAGCCCCCCAGCATCACGTAGATGCCCGCCGCCGGCTATTTGGTCACCAGAGGAGGAATCCCGCACCTCGCCGCCGCGTCCGGCCTCACCGGCGTCGAGTCACCAGTGGATTAGCCCCGGTTGACCAGGGATTTGACCCCCTGGGTCTCTCACATATGGGCCCCACTGCCTAACTAATCGACTAACAATAATAGATTAAGGTTAATCTAATTGCAGCGGGCCCACGCGTCAGCTTTGACTATGCTGACGTGTACGTTGACCTGGACCCACTGGTCAGCCTCTGTCCCTACCCTATTACACTGAGGTGCGGGTCCCACTTGTCATGTTTGACCTGGACCGCGCCCTGTTGACCTGCTGACGTTGTGATGATGCAGTGCTGACGCAGTAAAGTTTTCTGGAATTAAAATAAATCAGAAATGATTTATAAATTTCAAAAATACCCCAAACTTCTAAAAATCATAGAAAATCAACTGTAGCTCAGAATTAAATAAATTATATATGGAAAATTATCAAAAAAATTCAAGGAATCCATCTGTACCATTTTCATCCATGTTTGAAAAATGTTGTCCTCTGTTTTGCACAAAACAAATAAAAGGTATTTAAATAATCATATATGGAGTTGGAATTTGAATCATGTATTCAAACCAACTTCATTTAAATCATAGCTAGATGCATTAGCTCAAATCCACAGCATATTACCATGTCATGATCATGCATCATATTGTGGCATTGCATTGATTGCGGTTCCTTTTGTGTTTGCCGGTGGTTGTTCCCTCTCGGTAGACGTTCGTTCCGACGATGAGTTCGATGACACCTATGAAGAGTTATATCATCTTCAGAAGTGCCAGTCAAGCAAAAGCCCCCTTGTTCATTCCGATACAATCCCACTCTCTTGCTCTTGCTCTCTTTTACTGCATTAGAACAACAACGATTCAACTGTTACATGCTGCGGTAGTTGAACCCCTTTCCTCTGCATGACCTGTCATTGCCATAGTAAATAGATGAAACCCACTAGTATGAGTAGGAGTTGTTTGAGCCCTGATGTGCCTACTCATTCATGCTTGTTTTTCATGCCTGCTACTACTTAGAGTTGGGTCAGGTCTGATTCATCGGGAATGAATTGGAACGTGGTGAACATGTCCTACCGTTGAGAGCTAAGTGTGTGAACACGATTTGGTAAAGGTAGCGGTGAGAGGCCATGTAGGAGTACATGGTGGGTTGTCTCATTGCAGCCGTTCTCAGGAACTGAGTTCTATGTTTGTGATCCATGAACAGTTACTACCACACATTGGGTTCCGGTAACTCGGCCCCTCTTGGATTATTAATCAACTCGATCTCTGTCCAGGAGTTGCAACTAGTTTCTGGTGTTTGTAGGTAGTGTTAGTAGTCTACCAAGTGGCACCCGGTACAGGTGGGATTGGGATAGACTAGGCACAGTGGCACGGTGTACCAAGTGGCACCCGGATGGTGGGCTTGCGAATCCTGCACACATCGTTTGGGGCCGTGAGCGACACCCCGGCCGGATCTCCTTGCGGATGGAACCCGAAAAGGCGATAAACCCGGACTAGAGACTTGTTGGTTAGTCAGGTCGTGGCCGACTCCCTCGCCCGGCTTCCGCTTGAAGGTTGCCGAGGTACATGACGTGTACAGGGCAATAAGTGGCGAGAGCGTGTGTGAAGAAGTACACACCTGCAGGGTTATCATTATCTATTAAAATAGCCGGATTCCTCGGATATGGAAACTTGGACCCCTTGCATAGTTCATAGACAAGTGAAAGTGGATACTCTAAAACTCGCAAGATAAGCGTGAGTGCTATGGATGGCGTTCTCGCAGGGAGTCGGGAGCGGATCCATAGTGGTGTATTGGTATGGTGAATTTGTGGACTCGTGTGCGCCACCTCAAAAGAGTTACTTGCAGTCGTAGTTTAGGTTAGCCACTGAGTCAAAGCTGGCTTGCTGCAGTCAAACTCCACCACCACCCTTTGTTGATACCGATGCATATGTAGATAGTTCTGATGTATGTCTTGCTGGGTACATTTGTACTCACGTTTGCCTATTTTATGTTTTGCAGAGAGACGTCAGTCTCGCTAGTAGTTTCGTGTGGACTTCAACGTTTAGCTTGATACCTCAGCTACGATCTTGTGCCCTCGGCAGGATCTGGTAGATAGTCAGGCTTCTCAGCTTTTTTCATTTATAGATGTTTGTACTAAGACATGTTAAGCTTCCGCATGTGCTTTGATTGTACGCTATGATTGTTGGGTCATGAGACCCATGTTTGTAATATCTCGCTCCTCGGAGCCTAATGAATAAATACTCTGAGTCGTAGAGTCTTGTTGTGATGCCATGTTGTATTGCACATATTGAGCATATTGTGTGTATGATTGAAATGCTTGGTATGTGTGGGATCTGACAACCTAGTTGTTTATCCTTGGTAGCCTCTCTTATGGGGAAATGTAGTCTTGTGCTTCCATTAACCATATTAGTCCGCTACAGCCCGGTTCAGCGGAGTCCTGCTAGCCCAGCACTACTGCTCCGGAACACTTGACTGGCCGGCATGTGATTCACTTTGTTCCTATGTCTGTTCCTTCGGGGAAATGTCACGCGGTGACATCCGGAGTCCTGCCTAGCCTGCTATAGCCCGGTTCACCGGAGTCCTGTTAGCCTAGTGCTACAGCCTGGATTCACACGCTGCTGACCGACATGCTCGATGTTGATTCATGTATGCCTGTCCCCGTAAGTTAGTGCCACTTTGGGTTCATGACTAGTCATGTCGGCCCAGGTTCTCTGTCATATGGATGCTAGCGACACTATCATATACATGAGCCAAAAGGTGCAAATGGTCCCGGGCCATGGTAAGGCGACACCCGTGGGAATACCGTGCGTGAGGCCGCAAAGTTATATGAGGTGTTACCGGCTAGATCGATATGACTTGGAATCGGGGTCCTGACAACTTTGGTATTAGAGCCTGACTGCCTGTAGGATTATCAAGCCAAGCTGGTCGAAGTTGAGTCTAGAAATGCTTTAGTTATATAAGGGAATTGATTGTGGAAGGGAACGTAAGGATCGTTTTACTCCTTATCCTCATGACCTTCTGATCTGAGTCATCTTATATTTCTACGGGGTTAAGAACTAGGCTTCTCTTCTATCTCTCAGGATGACGCGTTACTAAACCATAGTTGCCTAGGATTGTTGGATTTAAGCCTCAGTCCAGTTTCTACTACTCTAGTGTGTTGTTAGTTGGACTTGGAAACTTTATATTGCGATGTTTAGTGGTTATGCCACCATTTTGTAGGATGTCTCAAATCTTTTCGAGCATTTACAGCCGTTATGCTATCCGACTCATTCCAGGTTTCTAAATAATCTGATGCACTTGCAAATCTTTCGTCCATGTTCCTGTTGTATTTTGGGCTAGATTAAGCACACTAATCAGTGTGTTGAGGTACTCCATTGCCTTGACATGTATGTTGGAGTTAGTATTATGACCCTAGGTGTCCTCGAGAATTTAGCAATGCTTTCATATCCCCAGTGTGATGATTCTGGCCATCATTCTTGAAAGCATCCCGTGATGCCATCTAGTTTAGTAGGTATTCTATCCATGGGTTCCTGAAACCCATGAGTCATTCTGCACATCTCTGTTGATAGTGTTTGCTCGTTCCTTTAGGATATTAGTAATCTTTGCGATAGTCCTGAAGGTCCATGGTAAATCCTTCTTTCAATACCATGCACTACTTATGGCAGAAGTTCCTTGTTGAACCAAATATCACAATCATAGTACTCTTGAGGAGTTCTCCATTCATAATTGTGATTCTGCCAGTTCTACCTTTCTGCATGGGTTGTTTGGAAGAAACCTGTTGAACTTGGTTTGACATACTAATCTATGCATCCACAACTCAGAAAAACTTATGTTCCTTTGAGTTGTCTCTCTTTAGTTATATTCTGACCTTTGTCTATCAATTGATAGTCGGGACTAGTTGTGCATTCGTGTTATCGATGCCTATTATTCTTGTGGTCCATCGAGCCGTTCTATTTCAGAATGACTACGAGAAACAAACTCCAGTACCTCATCCATATCTAGGATTGGGTCAAAGCAGTTGTATTCCGCAGATCAAAATGCCAATCCAACTTTTGATTCTGTTCTACCCTGAAGTATTTCCCTCTTGATGCCAGGAATGTCATGATAATTGCACCAACTCTTATAAATTCTGGTTGCAGTGATACTTCTTGCCATAATTATTCATTCCTCGGTTCCCATGTTATTGTAACCGGAATGCCGACAAGTGAATTGTGATGTGTGAAATCAATACTCCTAGCAACCCTTTGCTTGGTAGTTAATGGACATTAATATCATTCTTAGTGTGCTGATTATTGAATCATCACCCTAAGGTTGATCATGCTACCTAGTCCTATTTCCTGGTGCACTCTTCGATCAACGGGTTAGGATTTTGACAAACCCTTGCTATTTTGATCATATCGTCTTGCCTTGAAAAGCAAGATTGATCTCGAGCTTAGTATCACGTCGGTGGTTCGTGATTTTTCAAATATCTTCTCGGAAGTATTACCAGGTTGTCACCTGACCGCTATGTGGAGTTCGTGATCAAGTTGGTTTCTTGCAAACTAGCCATTCTCCAAGAATCTGTGTCGGTTACCCCCCTGAGCTAGTTGGTTAAGCTAAACAATAACTTGGAGAGTTGGAAGATAAAAGCTTGCCAGCTTAGTTCATCTCAAGGGATATATTTGCGTGTGTTGAAGATAGATGATATCTTCATCGATTGGTCCCTGTGATCAGTTGTTGGACCTATTGTCGTATCAAAACTTTGATTTGAGTATGGGCTATCATCAAATCAAATCAGAACCAACGATGTTCATAATGTTGTCTTACTCGTGGTTGATCCCTCGAGCATACACCATTATATCTTTTGGGTCTGACCAATGCTATCACTTGTTCACATAATTATGGAATTCCATCTCCATGGAAACCTGGATGAATTGTTGTTGAGCCCATCAGCAACACTGCTACCTTCTCCATGATTCGTGTTGAACATCCAGCTAGTATTGGAAACTTTATAAGCATTATCTTCATGTTTCGTTCATGAAGCATATGTTTGGATGAAAAAAGTGACTACCTCTGATTCACGTGCATTTGGTGAAAGTTGCCGCCATGAATTCGAGAAAGTTAGTTTTGCTTCCGCTGGAATCATCCCAAGTCAGTCATGCACATGTGCGAAGTATTCTATGGTTTGGAGACTTGCAACCTTTTTTTTGACTATTTACTGCAAGGCAACAACCTCACAGTCCTTTATTAATAAAATGCAAGAAAGTTACAAGCTTAGGATGTACAGAGTAAAGAAAGGATACTTACAAGAAAAGACTAAGAAAGGTTAGCTATCCAAGACAGAAGACTATCTCTATATTTACATTTCATCCTATGAGAAAGAAGAGAGATGTCATGAATGAAATTTGTTCTCCAAGCTCTGAATGTTGGTTGTTCATTTCTGAAAATCTTCCCATTCCTTTGTATCCAAATGTTCCAGGTAGCAGTGAATACAACCTCAGAGAAAAAAGGGAAGCCAAAATCCTTCCTAACTGCTTGTGCCATTACATGTGTGGTTTGGTTCGGTTGAACTGTCCAAGAAATTCCAAGATAGTTTCAAACCCTTTGGCTAAAGTTGCAAGCAAAGAAGAGATGAGCCCGATCCTCATGTTGTGCAAGGTTGCATAGCACACATGTGCCATCCTGGACGATCCAATGTCAATGTTGCATCATATCACTGGTATTCAGGCGATCCATTAACAAAAGCCAACTGAAAACTTTTATTTTTAACGTGCATGCACATTTCCAAATCCACCGTAAAATTGGGTCAACCACTAGGTGTGAGAAGCAAGAATCATAATATAATTTTGACAGGAAGACTCTAGTCTTTGATGGCCATTTCCAAATATCCTTGCTCTCACCATCCAGATTGATCAAAGACAGGAGGGCCTGTAATTGCATGAGTTCCGAGAAGGCCTCCTGCAAAAGAGGCAAATGGAAATGATCCAAGATATCAGGCTGCTCCATAAAGTCCTTGACCATAACTGCATCATCCACAACAAATGAGTGTAGCCGAGGGAAACAATCCTGCAAGAGGACAACATGATTTCCCAGCTGCCAACGATCAAGCCAAAAAAGCACCGTGTCACCAGCGAGAACTTGTGGAACAGCAAGCTTGCAGAACTTGGGATATAAACGCATGATATCACGCCACCAAAATGAACCACAACTCTGTGTGCTTTGGGGCAGTGATGCTGCGTAATAAGTGTCCCAAATTAAAGATACCCAGGGCACATCCACCTTATTGAAGAACTTGAATAGATGCTTTAGAAGAAGAGCCTCATTTTGGATGGCCAAGTTAAGAACACCCAGACCCCCAACATCCTTAGGGCGAAAGACTAAATCCCAAGCAGCCAGTGATTGACGTGGATTATCCGTGTTGCCTCTCCACAGACACTGTCTCATGATTCGTTCTAACTGCTGCAAGATGCCTTTTGGGAGCGATAATGTGCACAAAAAATATATTGGCATGGAGCACAACACCGACTGAAGAAGTTGCAGTCGGCTCCCTTGGTTTAGTAAGCATGATGATGCAGATAAACGACGCTCAACACGGTCAACCAGAGGAAGTAGATCATAGATTGTAGGCCTAGAAGTTCCCATTGGCAGTCCTAGGTACGTGAAAGGCATCGTCCCAACATCACATCCAAGCAGAGAGGCCACTCTAGCTCCGTCCTCATCAGACATGTTTATAGGAATGAGAGAGGATTTACTGAAGTTAACCCGCAAACCAGTGGACTCAGCAAAAGTAGCCAGCATTTCCTTGAAGGCAATGAGTTGCTCATCCATCGCAGGCAGAACAATTAAAGTGTCGTCGGCATATTGTACTATTGGATAATAATTGGAGTTAGTTGGGATTGTCAAAGATAGAATATTCCTGGAGCACATCACATTGACAACAGATTGCAGTAAATCCACCGCAATCACAAAAAGAAACTGTGAGAGAGGATCCCCCTGACGCACGCCCGTTCTGCAGACAAAGTGCATCCCTAGCACACCGTTGAGGAGCACAGAAGAAGATCCAGTAGATAGGATAGTATTGATCCAACCAGTCCATCGGGAATCAAAGCCCTTGCGTTGCATGATTCTGAGGATTAGGTCATGTTCAACTGTGTCAAAAGCTTTAGTGAAATCCAGCTTTAAGAGGACGATGGGGCGCTTCAAGGCCTTACATTGGTGTATATACTCAAAACACCATGCTAGGCAATCTTGGATCAACCGAGATCAAAGAAAACCATATTGATTACGGTGGATGCACCTTAGGATCACCTTCTGGAGTCGATTAGCAAGCAACTTGGTTAAGAATTTCAAGCACGTGTTGGTCAAAGAGATTGTCCGAAAATCTCCAACCACTTCAGGGCTCAACTTTTTCGGTATAAGGGTAATTAAGGAAGTGTTAAGACATTCCAAACTGCATCTTCCCTCATAAAACTCCTTCACTAGTTGCATGAAATCCTCCTTTAGGATTGGCCAGCATCTCTTTAAGAATAGATCAGAAAAACCATCGGGACCAGGGGCCCGGTCCGGCGGCATGTGTTTAATGACAGCATCAACCTCGGAATTAGTAAAAGGCTGGGATAGATCCTCAAGGCCATCAACTCTCGGAATTAATGTGTCTAAGTCAAAACCCATGCGAATTCCTTTTGCAAAGCCCATTCGTTGATTAAAATCAGACCAAAACATGTTCTCAAGTTGTTGGTGATCCGAGACAACTTCACCATCAGCATTCTTAATGGAGGAAATTGTGTTTCTCCTATATCTCTCCGTGGCCATTGCATGGAAAAACTTAGAATTTTCCTCCCCAACTTTTATGCTGCGTATAGTACAACGTTGTTTCCAATATACAAATTGCCAGTGCAAAGTATCCTCCAAATGCAATTTCACAATTTGCTTGAAATTAAACTCCGGTCTTGACAAAGGTCTAATCTCTTCCAGACCATCTAAGAATAGAATTACTTTGTTGCAATCAGCAATGAGTGCTTTAATTGTGTAGAAATTCATGTGCCATTTCTTGAGTGCATACCGCAGAGCCTTGAATTTAGAGGAAATGGTTAGAGCAGCCGAGGGTCTGTCCACGGATTTATTCCAAACCTGAGCCACACAGTCATAAAAGCCAGGCAAGTCAATCCAATAATTCTCAAAACGGAAGATATTAGCCTTTGGGATAGCAGTAGCAATCGAGACCACACACAGAACATGATCAGAAGTCGTGCGTGCAAGGTGTAATACCAGTGTGTTAGGATGGTCCGCTGTCCATGCAACTGAAGTAAAGAACCAATCTATCTGCTCTAGTAAAGGTTCAGTTTGCATATTCGACCAAGTAAATTGCCGTCCTTTAATTGGTAACTCAACGAGGCCCAGATGGCCAATCACTTCATTAAACAGAAAGATGTCATTAACATTACCCATGGGCAGGTTTCGATTTTCCAACGATCGCATGAAATTGAAGTCCCCTAAAAGCAGCCAATTATCATCAGAGTTGATGTTTAGGTTGTATAACCATTGAACAAAATCATCCCTGGCCTGACCCTGGCACGGACCATATACTAGCACTAGGTTCCAAACTTCAGAAGTATGTTTAGAATGGAATTCCATAATTATACCATAGTGCCTTGCCTCAATTAATTTTCCTTCAAAGAAAGAAGAATTCCAAATGATAATCATACCAGCCGAGGCACCTACCGAAGGCACATAGGAGAAATTATCAAAGCAGCGAGGATAGGACTTTCTAATAAACCTATGATCAATGTGCATGCATTTCGTTTCTTGCAAACAAATGACTGAACAACCACTTTCATCAATCTTTTGTTTGACCGCAAGCTGACGTGCTTCAGAATTAAGGCCACACATGTTCCAACATAATACCTTCCAGTCTCTAAACCCGGATTGATTCATTACAAACCATAACAAAAAGCAACAATGTAGATCACGTAATGACCTACACTGACAAACTAAATAGTTTGGATAAAACCCCAACATAAAGCATAAGAGCAGATAAATGGCATTTATATTGGTACGCCATGGACCATCAAGCCGTCCGATGCGACTAATCATCAGAACCCTTGTTGCTGGTTGAGGTAGAAGGATCAGCCTCAAGCTTTTCCTTGGAAATCTTCTCTGGTGCAATGCGCAGACGTGCCCCAATACGCTGAAGATCTGCAACAGGTGTTGGTGGAGGCACTGATTGATTCTCCTCCGGCTGAGATGATCTGGTTCAGCGCCTCTTGAAAGAGCTCTGGGTTTTGGGATGCTGGGAAGCTCAGCTTGGAGATCTATGGTAACCATCATGTAAAGCACTTAGTCTTGCGCTGCGGCGCACCTCTGTATCAACCAAAACCTTAGCAGTTCTAGGCTTCCGGCCACGCTTGGTGGTAACCTCAGGCAGAGCAGAGAACTCAAATGACTCCCTGACAGGTTCAGAGATGTCATGAAAATAGAGTGCCCTTGCAACTGGCCTCTTGACAGGAGAAACCTGGTGTTGAATGCAGGGTGTGGGCTCTGTCACAGGTTGCAAAGAGAGATTAACATCTGACCCCTCAAAACAAATGTCCCAAGAGTTCTTAGACAGCAACAGATTACCAAAATCAAGCCTGAACACACATTTTGGGATGTCAGCAGAGCAAATAGTTGGCATTAACTTCTGGAAAGCTCTTTCCCATTGCATCACAGGTGGTAAGACAGGGCCAAAGACAGTAAGAACTCTGCCAACATGAAGAGGAGGCTGTAGCTGGACTGCTGGTTGTTGAATGATCGCTAAGTCGTCAAATGGCTGAGCATTAACAGAGTCATCTGAAACCTGAAGAATGATTGATTCCTGGGACTGGTTCACCTGGTTTTGTTCCACAATCTCCTGCTGAATATTCAGATCATCATGAGGAATCTCCTGGACATTTGGAGCATTCTCCTGCACTGGAGGAGGCAGCTCATCCCAGCCAATTTCAAGAAACTCAGGCATAACCCAATTGTGGTTATTAAACTACAGATGTCCAGGGAGCGGATGGGGATTGCCGTCGAAGGGCATCGGATCCTCATCAGGTGGCAGTATATCGGTAAAATCCGTAGAGAAAATATAGATTGGAGCAGACCAAGAAATATGTGAACCTCCAAAATCTGCAAACTCCCGATAAACAACATTGCACGGCACAAGAGTGGTTGCTGGAAAGGAAACATATGCCAATGTACGCACGAGCAGCGGATCATCCTGGTGCCAGTGGTGGAAGCGGCCAAAGGTACTGATTGCATCAGCAATATACTACGTCCGCCTATAGTCTAGGGGTATTCCAACTATCATAACCCAACCCCTACGAAAACCCTGAATAGCTCTGAAGTTGATCCCTTCATCATGTGGCACAAATCTAACAAAGCGATCATTGTCCATATGAAACGGAGGATGATCAACCAGTGCCTGCCTAGCAACCGCACTACGAAAGCGGAAAAGTTCAACGCTTTGGATACAAGGCTGGGCATCAAGAACAGCGCGGCCAAGATTATTGACAATGAAATCACTGACCATGTTTCTGAAGATAGCAACTTCTTCAGGTAGTGGCTCGGGATCGACGATGGCAATGGCGTACTCCTCATGCTGACGGTCAGGAGCCACTGCAGGAGAGTAGAAGGTCCACGGAAGCCGCCGTGGTCCGCCGTCAATGATCTCGAAGCCCGGCGGGACGAAAGGCGCGGGGTCAAGTGCGAAGGTCGCCATTGCTGGATGAGAAACCGATGGCGGCGTAGGAGCCGCGGCGGAAGGTGGTGCAGCTAGGCAGGGCAATGGTGAGGAGGTTGGTGGCGCTGGTGTGATGGGCGGTGGCTCGGCAGGCAATGGCGGAAGTGATGGTGTTGCAGGCGTGATGGGACTGGACAAAGTCCCAACTTGGCTGGCTGCATGGGAAACCGAGGCGTCGGGCGAGAAAATCTCAGCTGACCGATCCGGGGAAGTAGGATTGACCCGCAGGACCCACTTGTAAGTCGGGGAATGCGCATCGTCGGAGCAACCTTTGGCTCGATGACCCAGCCGAAAGCATCTGCGGCATCGAATAGGACTAGTGCATGAATTGGAATAGTGCAGCAAAGATAAACAATTCTGGCATTTCCAAAACTTGAAAACCATATCATCAATGAGATCATTAAGTTGAGCATCACCGTTTGAAAGATCAGGTGGTTGGTCATCCATAACAGCCTGAGCAGATAATCCAACTGTGGCAACAGAAAAATCCAAAATATCCTGTGATGGCTGTGCCGTAAGAGATTGGGCCGTGACATCCCCACCCATAGCTGGAGATCCATTGTGCAGTAATGAACCATGTTGGGCTGGTGACCCATGCTGGGCCATGCAGCCATGTTGGGCTGAATCCGATGTAATCAGATCACGTGTTACTGGGTCTTGTGGAACATGTTCAATTTGAATTAACTGGGTGGGTGCAGTTCCGGATATGATGGCGGTGTTCATGGCAGGGACGTTGATCGTCCCGAAAGAGATGGACGGCGTCGCCACCGTCCATAGGAGGTTGGTCACCGGCGGTGGGGGCAAGATCACTTTCTCTTGGGGGTTCACGACGTAGCCGGCCTCAGAGAGCACGTCCAGCTCAGACTGTGAGGCAGGGTACCTGTAACCCTTGCAAGTAGGATATTGCTAGAACATGGCGAAAGAAATATTCTTCCTGATTGACGAACGCGATCTTAAAGAAGATTTAGCCGGAGGTTTATGCATAGCTAGCAACCCCAAAGTGGCACGCTTCTTAGAGGGACTCACAAGAATCCACTCAGCGTCACACTCTTTTTTCCAGATCTTAAACTCACGAGTCCAATTAGGGCCACCATTCCCCCAAAGATGAAAATAGCTTTTGAATTGTGGACACGCAAACAATCGCAACTGGAGGATGCATAAGCTAACTTGCTTGCATGAGACAAAAAAGGAGAATACCTTGTCTCGGATGAGTTGTACCGAAAATTCAATTGCCGAACCCCCAATCGCTGATTCCAAAGCAGCCGCCACAGAATCATCATTAAGATGAAATATATGTCTACTAAAAGACACGGCCATAATGAAATGTCCCGTGCCATCCATGGAATGAATAGATCTCCCACAATGCTTTAAAACCTTGACCTCAAAGATGGCGCCCACCGAGAAATCCAGATTCAACATCGATCCACCAGAAGGACCCATATGAAATGGGTATAGATGTGTAGACCAGATGCCGCCGGAGAAGATGGGTGGATCAAAAGCAAAATTCACTGGCTAGAAGAGGAGATCGCCGGAAAACCTAGGCCTAAGGTGGGAGGGGTGGGTGGAGAGCCATTGTTGATGAATTGTCTGAGGTAGTCCTCTATGCTAACTTTATTCGAGACTTGCAACCTTCATTCTATATGTATCCCTAGCACACGAAGCCACTGATTGATTTTTTCAAGGATAAGAAGTTCAAATGCTATTCCCGAAGGGCCCAAATGGACATGCACAAGACTTCTTTATTTCAATGATGGTTCCAATCAGAACTCGGTAGTGTTTCATTGTAAGACTACCATGCTTGTCTATGACAACGTGTTCACATGCGAGTAGCAGAACCCGCTCATGTCTTGGAGCTTGCTATCATAGTTCATCTCCCGAGAATCTCGCAACATCATCTTGTTGATTTGGGTTGCAACTCTTCTTTTTCAGACATGTTGAGTCTGAAGTATCCTGTTTCTAACCAGATCTGAATCTCAGGCAGATATGATGATTGGAACATTCCCACCATTTGCATTTTGTTCTCAGCTTGCACCCCATTGTGCCAATCCAACCATGGGTTGCCCTCTCGGTAATTACTACTCAGGATTATCTTCAAAGTCGGCTTACCATGGGTCCATCCATCTCCGATGATAAGCAAAAATCACTCATTGCGTTGTCTTCAACAAGGTAGTCCACATCATCCATTCTAGTCCGAGTATGCCATTTCTCCAAACACCTTCGACCGATCGTTTGTAATTTTCCTTAGGCTAGTTTAGAGAGTTTCAATGATCTATGTATCAAAAGTAATTCTTTTTGCGACTTGAGGGAATAGCTCTATGACTCATCTCCTCTAAGATGTCTCGTTGTGGTATCATGGCAACTCAACTCCTCGCTACGTTGACAGCCATTCACCACCTTCTTAAGCATGGAATTGTTGCCCACCAAATCTAACCCTGTCATTTGTTCATCCATCCCTCTCGATGTGTTTTGTGCCTCAACTCGAGATGTTTCAACATCTCATTCCGCAAGTTGACATTGTATAGCTCGATCTTCGAGAAGATCAATCCTAGTAGAGTTTCTTTCCGTCGTCTTCGCGTGGATGAAGATCTCAAAAGCGATGATATCAAGATCAACGTATGCAACAAATCAACAACCTTATAAGGTGCAACCTGGATCGTGAAGATTATGCTAGTTTGTGTTCCCTCTTCACCTTACCCTACACTTGAATCTCGGGACGAGATTCTTGTTTAGTAGGGGTGAGTTGTCACAGCCCTAGCTTAGCCTTTGCTTTCCCTTGCATGATCATCATGTCATCATGTTTAAATTCATATGAAACTTGAATTGAGGAAAGTGGAAGCGTCAAAATTTTAAATAAAGGGCAAGAACCCTGAAAATGCATTCAGTGAAGCCAAAATGCCCTAAAATAGTTTTGGTAATTTTTGGAAAGAGCTATACATCAATCCAAAATTCGGGAACAATTTTATGGAATATTTTGGGACATTGAATTTAAATCATATTATATTTGAATTTGGATCTATATTCTTAAATATATAGAATATATATTCAAATAACTTTGAAATATTTTATGTGCATCGGGAACAATCCAGTTAGCAACATAAAAATATTCAAAGGTTTATTGGCACTGTTTGGATTCTGTTTTGAATTTAAAAACAGTGGCAAAAGAAAAGAAAAAAACATACAACACAGAAAGAAAAATAGAGAAGGACAGAGAGAGAAGCCCAGCCACTTACCTAGCCGACCCAGCTGGCTGGCCAAGCCCACCAGTAGCTTGCCAGTCATCTTCAACCCCCGCAGACCGAAGCAGTTGCGTGGTGGACGCGCACGCGTCGACACCACCTCCTGCTTCACGCTGTCCGACGCGCCCCCATTCCTCTCCCCTCGCCAAGGAGATGCCCAAAGCTCTCTCCCCCTCTCCCCTTTCTCTCTGGTTCCTCCCTCTCTCCCCAGCGCTCGCGCGGTAGCCACCCGAGCGGAGCTCTGTCGCCGCCGTCCACTGCCGCCTCGCCCATAGAGCCTCCCTCACAAAGCTAGCATGCCCATCGGCTCCGCCTCACCACCACACGCCGACAAGCCAACGATCACGACCTCGGGAGCCCCTCATCGCTGGCATCTTCGTCGTCTTCAAGCTTCAGCACAGACGACCGCCGTCACCGAATTCGCCGCCGGCAGGACGTCCCTGATCCCACTTACCCTCCCTACGAACTCGTGGTGAGCCCCGAGTCGTTTCCCCCCTCTTCCCTGGTCGCGTTTGACCTCTAGGCCCTATCCCCGCCTTGGCCGAACTCCGGCCGCCGCCCAACACGCCACCGCCGTGGCCACTGTCACCTAGAGATGCAACCGAGCGTGTCATAGAGCTCAACGCATCACCAGGTGCCTGTAGCACTGCTCCGCACCTCCTGCCGTGCCTCCTAGCGACGACCCCGAGCTCGCCGAGCTCCGTCAGCCACCAACGTCGTCGCCGACGTCTTTTCCGACCACCCCGAGCCCAAACACCACAACCACTCAAAGGGGCAGCCCCTCAGCATCACGTAGATGCCCTCCGCCGGCCATTTGGTCACCGGAGGAGGAATCCCACACCTCGCCGCCGCGTCTGGCCTCGCCGGCGTCGAGTCACCGGTGAATTAGCCCCGGTTGACCAGGGATTTGACCCCCCTGGGTCTCTGACATATGGGCCCCACTGCCTAACTAATCGACTAACAATAATAGATTGAGGTTAATCTAATTGCAGCGGGCCCACGCGTCAGCTTTGACTATGTTGACGTGTACGTTGACCCGGACCCACTAGTCAGCCTCTGTCCCTGCCCTATTACACTGACGTGGGGGTCCCACTTGCCATGTTTGACCTGGACCGCGCCCTTTTGACCTGCTGATGTCATGATGACGCAGTGCTGACGCAGTAAAGTTTTTTGGAATTAAAATAAATCAGAAATGATTTATAAATCTCAGAAAATACCCCAAACTTCTAAAAATCATAGAAAATCAACCGTAGCTCAGAATTAAATAAATTATATATGGAAAATTATCAGAAAAATTCAAGGAATCCATCTGTACCTTTTTCATGCATGTTTGAACAATGTTGTCCTATGTTTTGGACAAAACAAATAAAAGGCATTTAAATAATCATATATGAAGTTGGAATTTGAATCATGTATTCAAACCAACTTCATTTAAATAATAGCTAGATGCATTAGCTCAAATCACAGCATATTACCATGTCATGATCATGCATCATATTGTGGCATTGCATTGATTGCGGTTCCTTTTGTGTTTGCCGGTGGTTGTTCCCTCTCGGTAGACGTTCGTTCCGACGATGAGTTCGATGACACCGATGAAGAGTTATATCATCTTCAGAAGTGCCAGGCAAGCAAAATCCCCCTTGTTCATTCCGATACAATCCCACTCTCTCGCTCTTGCTCTATTTTATTGCATTAGAACAACAGCGATTCAACTGTTACATGCTGCGGTAGTTGAACCCCTTTCCTCTGCATGACCTGTCATTGCCACAGTAAATAGATGAAACTCACTAGTATGAGTAGGAGTTGTTTGAGCCCTGATGTGGCTACTCATTCATGCTTGTTTGTCATGCCTGCTACTGCTTAGAGTTGGGTCAGGTCTGATTCATCGGGAATGAATTGGAACATGGTGAACATGTCCTACCGTTGAGAGCTAAGTGTGTGAACACGATTTGGTAAAGGTAGCGGTGAGAGGCCATGTAGGAGTACATGGTGGGTTGTCTCATTGCAGCCGTTCTTAGGAACTGAGTTCTGTGTTTGTGATCCATGAACAGTTACTACCACACATTGGGTTCCGGTAACTCGCCCCCTCTCAGCTTATTAATCAACTCGATCTCTGTCCAAGAGTTGCAACTAGTTTCTGGTGTTTGTAGGTAGTGTTAGTAGTCTACCAAGTGGCACCCGGTACAGGTGGGCTTGGGACACACTAGGCACAATGGCACGGTGTACCAAGTGGCACCCGGATGATGGGCTTGGGAACCCTGCACACATCGTTTGGGGCTGTGAGCGACACCCTGGCCGGATCTCCTTGCGGATGGAACCTGAATAGGCGATAAACTTGGACTAGAGACTTGTTGGTTAGTCAGGTCGTGGCCAACTCCCTCGCCCGGCTTCCGCTTGAAGGTTGCCGAGGTACATGACGTGTACAGGGCGATAAGTGGCGAGAGCGTTTATGAAGAAGTACACCTCTGCAGGGTTATCATTATCTATTCGAATAGCCGGATTCCTCGGATATGGAAACTTGGACCCCTTGCATAGTTCATAGACGAGTGAAAGTGGATACTCTAGAACTCGCAAGATAAGCGTGAGTGCTATGGATGGCGTTCTCGCAGGGAGACGGGAGCGGATCCATAGTGGTGTATTGGTATGGTTGAGGGAGTCCTGGATTAGGGAGTCTCCGGACAGCCAGACTATCTCCATTGGCCGGACTGTTAGACTATGAAGATACAAGATTGAAGACTTCGTCTCGTGTCCGGATGGGACTCTACTTGGCGTGGAAGGCAAGCTAGGAAATACGTATATGGATATCTCTTCCTTTGTAACCGACCTTGTGTAACCCTAACCCTCTCCGGTGTCTGTACAAACCGAAGGGTTTTAGTCTGTAGGACAACAATCACAACATACAATCATACCATAGGCTAGCTTCTAGGGTTTAGCCTCTCTGATCTCGTGGTAGATCTACTCTTGTAACACCCATATCATCAATACTAATCAAGCAGGACGTAGGGTTTTACCTCCATCAAGAGGGCCCGAACCTGGGTAAAACTTTGTGTCCCTTGCCTCATGTTACCATCCGGCCTAGATGCACAGTTCGGAACCCCCTACCCGAGATCCGCCGGTTTTGACACCGACATTGGTGCTTTCATTGAGAGTTCCTGTGTGTCCTCGCCGTTAGGCTTGATGGCTCCTACTATCATCGATAGCGATGCGGTCCAGGGTGAGACTTTTCTCCCCGGACAGATCTTCATATTCGACAGCTTTGCACTGCGGGCTAATTCGCTTGGCCATCTGGAGCAGTTGAAAGCTACGCCCCTGGCCATCAGATCAGATTTGGAAGTTTGAATTACACGGCCAACATCCATGGGGACTTGATCTTCGATGGATTCGAGCCACAGCCGAGCACACCGCACTGTCGCGATGGGTATGACCTAGCTCTGCCACCGAACAGTACCCCAGAAGCCGCGCCCGCATCAGCTCCGACCCTTAGTTCGGAGCCAACTGCGCCAATCGAGGACGGGTGGTTAGACACCGCCTCAGGGGTTGCAGTCTCAATGGTGATCAAGCCGAACACCAGCATAAATCTCCGTGCAGCCCGTAACTCCAAGGTGCCGGACTCTCTTCCGGACCCCGAACCATCCGCGCCCCTGCCAATTGAATCTGATTGGGCGCCGATCATGAAATTCACCGCCGCGGATACCTTTCAACACTCACCCTTCGGAGACATTCTGAATTCACTAAGGTCTCTCTCTTTGTCAGGAGAGCCCTGGCCGTATCATGGCCAACAGGATTGGGATGTGGACGACGAAGAAATTCGACGCCCACCCACCACCCACTTAATAGCCACTGTCGATGATTGAACCGACATGCTCGCCTTCGACTCCGAAGACATCGACGGTATGGAAAACGATGTGGGAGGCAAAGAGGAACCACCGCCCACAGGCGCTGGACGTCCACTTCATCATACGACGTATACATGGTGGATACACCAAAAGAAGACGGCGAGGAACGGAAGGACGCACCGAAGGCTTATTCCCTTGAGAAGCAGTCAAAACGGCGGCGCAAGCGCCGCCCCAAATCATGCCTCGCCAGAAATAACGATAACACAGACCCAGCGTTGGAGCAGGGCGAACCACTGCCGGACCACGGCAATACGGAGAATCAAACCGAACAAACCAATTCGGTCAAAGATAATAGTCTGGACGACACAACGCCGGACAGGCACCCGGAGCAGCAAAATGCCCGTCAAAGGCTTGTTGCCACCGCGAGGAGTCTGAAAAAGCAGCAGCAAAGGCTCAAGGCTGCGTAGGACACACTCCAAATCAGATGGAGTAAAGTACTCAACACAGCAGCGAAGTACGGCGACAATCGCCCCACCAAGAGCTACCCAAAGCGGAAGTTGCTACCTGAATTCGATGAGGAGGCCTCAGACCCCTCACAACCAAATATCAAAACAGCCACCTGGCCGGATAGACGACCTCACGGCCAACATAGAGCGGCAAACAATGCCACCCATAAGACAATACGCGATTCACGCGAGGGCTTGCACCAAAAGGACAGCGCAACCAGATCCATCTATGGACCACGCAAGCGCACCCCAGCATATGATATAACACAACAAACATCCGAACAACACGGTACACCCAGATGCAGGGGTGCCACACACCCCCTATGTTTCACCGACGAGGTGCTGGATCATGAATTTCCAGAGGGATTCAAACCTGTAAACATAGAGGCATACGACGGAACAACAGATCCTGGGGTCTGGATCGAGGACTATATCCTCCACATCCATATGGCTCGAGGAGATGATCTCCATGCCATCAAGTACTTACCACTCAAACTCAACGGGACAGCTCGTCATTGGCTTAAAGGCCTCCTTGAAAACTCCATTGGAAGCTGGGCAGAGCTCGAAGATGCTTTTCGGGCAAACTTTCAAGGGACTTATGTCCGACCTCCGGATGCGGATGATTTGAGTCATATAACTCAACAGCCCGGAGAGTCAGCCCGGAAGCTTTGGAACATGTTTCTTACTAAAAAGAACCAAATTGTTGACTGCCCGGCCGCTGAAGCCTTGGCAGCTTTTAAGCACAGCGTCCGTGACGAATGGCTTGCCCGACACCCCGGCCAAGTAAAACCGAGAACAATGGCAGCATTAACAAGCCTCATGACCCGCTTTTGCATGGGTGAAGACAGCTGGCTAGCCCGATGCAGGTCCAGCGACCCCAGTACATCTGAAGTTAGAGATGGAAACGGGAGATCACGGTGCAACAGCAATAACAAACGCCAGAATGAAAGAGATAGCACGAAGAGCACGGTAGTAAACGCCGGATTCAAAAGCTCTCGGCCAGGTCAGCAAAAGCCGCCCCCTAAAGGCGCCAGAGACGAACTGTCCAGCCTAAACAAAATTCTGGACCAAATATGTCAGGTCCATAGCACCCCTGGCAAACTAGCCAATCATACCCATAGAGAATGTTGGGTCTTCAAGCAGTCCGGCAAGCTCAACGCCGTACACAAGGGGGAGGATACACCAAGCGAAGACGAGGATGAGCCTCTCACGGAAGACCCTGGGGAACAAAAGAAATTTCCGACAGAAGTCAAAACAGTAAACGTGTTACACATGATCAATGGCAGAAACAAAACGGCACTCCCAGAAAAATACGCCCGAAGGCCTATCACTGCGGAGTCCTGCCACTGGTCATCTCAACCGATCACTTTCGACCATCGTGATTACTCAACAAGTGTCCGGCGTGCAGGATGGGCTGCCCTGGTATTAGACCCAATAATTGACGGATACCACTTCACACGAGTCCTGATGGACGGTGGCAGCAGTCTAAACCTGATATACCAGGATACAATCCGCGAAATGGGGTTAGACCCAACAAAAATTTGCCATAGCAATATTACCTTTAAAGGAGTAACGCCAGGCCCAGGGGCTCATTCCACGGGCTCCCTGCTACTAAAAGTTATATTCGGCTCCCCCGATAACTTCCGTAGTGAACATTTAACCTTCCACATCGCTCCGTTTCAAAGTGGCTATCAAGCACTACTCGGACGTGAAGCTTTCGCTCGATTTAACGCAATACCACACTATGCTTCCCTCACACTCAAGATGCCCGGTCCACGTGGCATCATTACAGTGAACGGAAGTATTAAGCGATCTCTGCGCGCCGAAGAGCGTGCGGCTCCCCTGGCAGCCGCACACTAAAAACGGCCTCACCAACTAAAGCATTTAGTAGGTCGTCACGACCTCGCACACTGTTAGACGAGTCCGGCGCAGCCATATGCAATTTTTACCGGATCAATGATCACACCCCTATTACAAATACAAGGGGCTCAACGTGCGCAGACAAGCGGCAATTCTTACTTACCTTGAATTATACAGGATTTCTTTAAAACACTATCTTTTTGCATGACAGCTTTTTTCACCTAAGCTCCTCTCTTTTACAGATAATCATCGTGCTACACCCGTCCAGGATACGGCACAACGGAGACACAGGCGCATACGTGCAGCAGGGACCCGCTCCAAGGATTCTTTTTAGATTAAGACCCTGCGTAAACCTTTTTTTACTATCTCTTGTTGATACATATCCACCGAATTCTCAGCATAGTCGAGAAGCATGCTGGCGTCTTGGCATGTGGCCATGTCAGAATAATGCACGTACCTGGACACAAGGGGCTTCTTACGAAGGGCACTATCTAGGCCCGGTTTATACCATAAAGACTGAATACCTTAGGGAGTGTTCGGCGTCGCGAGTTTGGCCTTATATGCATCAGCTCCAAATCATTGTCTTTGGTCAAATGTTGGGTTTGCCCGACTCCTGTGTTTTGGTGCCTTATGTTCCGCTTTACCGGATAAGGTAGCACCAGGAGAACTACTGCGATTGTGCCCTGGTTCATCCGGACGAGCACCTCAGTAGAGAAAGCCGAAAACTGACTGTCATGATATAGTGTGAGACTGGTCAGCCACTTGATGACCTATCGGAATGTTAGTATTCCTCTGCCTTAATGAAGGGCCATTTCCCGGCCAGGCATGTACGCACCCCGTGATCGGGAGAGTGCGGAGCCACCTGGGGCTATCTAGTAGCCCCACTGTCAAACTCCTATGGCTAAGTGACAGTGTTAAAGCATTATAGTCCGGTTGCCTCGCTCGCTACGCTATCACCTCCTTAATAGGACCAAGACGTTGGGTTAAGTGTGAACACACGTTTTTTGCGAACACCCCCGCATTTTATGCGTGGGGGTTGAAGCCGACGGCTGCAATCTTTTAGGTTATACACAGGTATACATAAACGGCCGCACAAGAGGCATCATACTACTTTCAGGCAAAAGTATAAAAATAACCTTATAAAAATTCATAAAAGCATTGTGCTTACAATGAAAATACATATCACTCAAACATAATATTTTTCGAGCACTGGGCCTCAATCAAACGAGCACCCTCGAGAACCTCCTCGAAATAGTGCTCGGCAGCCACCTGGCCTAAGGCCGATCCCTGCGCCACAACAGTGGTAGAGTCCATCTCTGCCTAGTATGCTTTAACGCGGGCAAGGGCCATCCGTGAGCCTTCTATGCACGCCGACCTCTTTATCGCATTAATGCGCGGCACCGCATCAAGGAACTGCTGCACTAAGCTGAAATAGCTGTTCGGCTTTGGTATTTCCGGCCATAGCTGATCCACAACAAACCTCATGGCGAGTCCAGACAACCTATTCAATTCGGCCCATTCGGCTAGCTGGTCAGTCAATGAAAGTGGATGCTCTGGAACGTGGAATTGCGTCCAGAACAGCTTGTCCACTTCACGATCTGTCTGACCTTGGAAGTACTTGGCCGCATCGGCAGCGCTCGCCGCCAAATCCATATACGCATCTGCCGAACTCCACAGCCAATCCAGAGGGGCATACCGAGGATCTCCGAACTTCCTCTGTAACATGAAGGGTTTCCCAGCCGCAATATCCCCGGCTTCCCGCAGCTCCTCCTTCTTCGCTCTCATAGCAGAACGGTTGTCTTTGTCCGCCGCCGCGGCCTTCTCAAGGTCCGTTGCCTTCGCTCGGTTTTCTTTTTCAAGGAACCGGCAACGGTCGGCAGTGTCTTTTATTTCTACGGCCATCTTGGCCATCTTCTCCTGGCTCTCGCAATGTGCGGCCTTCTCGGCTTTCAACTCCTCGGCTGCCTTCAAAGCAGCCGCATTACTAATCCTCGCTTGTTCCTTGGCTCGGGCAAGTTTCGCCCGCAAGGCTTCCATGGTGGAAGCTCCATCCGTAGTCACAACATATTAAAGATATTGGCATTATGCTGCTCTTACTATGTGGCGTTCACCGGATAATAACACTTACCCTGTTCCTCGTCAAGCCTCTTGTTAACAAGCTCGATGTCGGCGTCTGCCGCATCCAGTTGCTGTTTTAATTGGGCAAACTCCCTAGTCCGGCTAGCCACCGGAGCTCCGACCACCTGCGCATAAAGACAGTTTGGTTATTTCCTGGGAATATGATCCTCTGTTCGCCGTTGTTCTCGAAGACAACCAGAGTCTCAGGGGCTACTATAACATGTGTAGTACTATCACATATTATCTCACATACCTTAAAGCCTGTCAATAGACTCATAAAGGCTCCATGTAATCCGCTTTCAGCGAACGAGATTCTCTCCATCACCGTACCCATTAGCATACGGTGCTCTTCTGAGATGGCCGCTTGCCCCACCAACTCCCTCAGAACGTCCGACCGCACACCAAACGGTGCCGGACTCTTTCATATGCTATCTTCGGGAGCCGGACACTGGGAACTTTGGGGGTCTACGGGATTATCTTCTGGCCTCACCGGATCCGGAGAGGCCCTCCGCGACGACACTTCGGGGTCACCCGCTTCTGGAGCGGAGGAGTCCGGGGGAGGCGTTTCGCTCTCCATCATCTCTAGAAGAAGATCCCCCGAAGACGAGCTCATTTGAGAGGGGCTGAGGCCCGAACTACAAGATAGATGCGGTGGTTATTTTCTCAGAGGAAAAAGATAGCATACCCTTACTATTGAAATATTTTGGATCACTTACGACTCGTTGGAGGGCTGATCCCCCCGCGGACTCTGTGCGGCAGAAGCACCCCCAGGGCAGGACCCTCAGTGGGAGACCTCTTCTCCCGTTTGGAGGCTTCAGCTTCCGGATCCTCGGAAGCAGTCCTTTTCCTCCCCCGATCGTCCTCCTTCGCGGAGACGATCGTTCCCTCGGTTGGAGCAGATAGCAATGGGGGCCCGCGTCCGCCCGTATTATCTCCCTCGGTATCTTCCTTCAAGGGCTTCGGGCAAGGTGCGACCTCGAGCATCTTCTCCAATACCGGATTTTCCAAACCCTCAGGGAGGGGGGCCAAACACCGAATCATCTTCGCCTTTGTTAGCCAGTCCTGGTCAAAAAGCAAACTCTCAGAAATAACTTCGAATAAAAGACAGCATGTTCGGCTAGATGATTTCTTACTTGTTCGGCAGCGCGGTTACTACTCAGGCCCACGTCCTCGGTGATATCCGGACATTCCACTTGAGGTCTGAAGAATGACTTGTACATCTCCTCGTGCGTCAGGCCGAGGAAACTTTGAATGGCACATGGCCCCTCTGGGTTGAACTCCCACAAGCGCAGGGGCCGGCGTTTGCAAGGCTGGACTTGACGAACCAGCATAACTTGTATTACCGCAACCAAATTAAAATTTCCCTCGAAGAGATCTCGGATGCGGCTTTGCAGTATAGGCACGTCCTTGGCTGGACCCCAGCTCAGACCCCTGCTAATCCATGACATCAGTTGTGGTGGGGGGCCCGGGCGGAAAGCGGGGGCAGCCGCCCACTTGGCACTTCTGGGAGCCGTAACGTAAAACCACTCCCGTTGCCATAATTCAGACACCTCTGGAAAGGAACCTTTCGGTCATGGAGCTCCTGCCATGTTGCCTATTGATGCACCTCCGCACGCTGCATGTTGCCCCTCGATCATCTTCGGTTGTACTTAAAAGGTCTTGAGCCACATGCCGAAGTGAGGGGTCACACGGAGGAAGGCCTCACACACGACAATAAATGCCGTGATGTGGAGAAAGGAGTCCGGAGTTAGATTGTGGAAATCTAGCCCGTAATAGAACATTAAGCCCCTAAAGAAAGGATCCAGAGTGAGGCCTAGACCTCGGAGGAAGTGGGAGACGAACACAACGTTCTTGTTGGGTTCGGGAGTAGGGACGACCTGCCCTTGAGCAGGCAGCCGATGCGAAACCTCGGTGGTCAGGTATCTGGCCTCCCTAAACTTCTTAATGTCCTCTTCCGTCACGGAGGAGGGCATCCATCGGCCTTGAAGGCTGGATCCGGACATGATTGAAGATCCGGAGCACCTAACCTGGGCTTTGGGTGTTAGAACTCGAGGCAGAGGAAGGGTTCGATTGAGCACGAGAGAGAAAAAGCAAAAACCCCATCCCTTTATAAAGAGGGTGAATATCAAGCGTCCTCTCGTAGCCGTTTAGGACTTGCCTATAATCTAGGAGTCCTAGACACGGTTGGGTTACCCACGCCCGTATTGATGAGAATCCCGTAATTGGGGGAACACGATCTCCGCTTCGGCAAGACATGTCGAAAAACTGCCTCGCGTTATGAGCGGAGCTGGTTAAAAGAGACGGTTCGAATAATCACCGGGCCATGACGTAATTTCATGCTGCCGAAACAAGCTAGCAAATTAGATTCGCGAAAACATTATTCTCTCTACGGTGGAATGTGGAACTTATTTTTCAGGGTCGGACACTATCCTCGTATTCAAATTCTTCTGTGATGTATTCGGAGAAGGAACCCGCCTTGCAATGCTGAAGACAACTACGCGCCGGATTCATCATCATTGAAGCCTGGTTCAGGGGCTACTGAGGGAGTCCTGGATTAGGGGGTCTCCGGACAGCCGGACTATCTCCATTGGCTGGACTGTTAGACTATGAAGATACAAGATTGAAGACTTCGTCTCGTGTCCGGATGGGACTCTACTTGGCGTGGAAGGCAAGCTAGGCAATACGTATATGGATATCTCTTCCTTTGTAACCAACCTTGTGTAACCCTAACCCTCTCCGGTGTCTATATAAACCGAAGGGTTTTAGTCCGTAGGACAACAATCACAACATACAATCATACCGTAAGCTAGCTTCTAGGGTTTAGCCTCTCTAATCTCGTGGTAGATCTACTCTTGTAACACCCATATCATCAATATTAATCAAGCAGGACGTAGGGTTTTACCTCCATCAAGAGGGCCTGAACCTGGGTAAAACTTTGTGTCCCTTGCCTCATGTTACCATCCGGCCTAGACGCACAGTTCGGGACCCCCTACCCGAGATTTGCCGGTTTTGACACCGACAATGGTGAATTTGTGGACTCGTGTGCACCACCTCAAAAGAGTTACTTGCAGTCGTAGTTTAGGTTAGCCACTGAGTCAAAGCTGGCTTGCTGCAGTCAAACTCCACCCCCCTTTGTTGATACCGATGCATATGTAGATAGTTCTGATGTAAGTCTTGCTGGGTACATTTGTACTCACGTTTGCCTATTTTATGTTTTGCAAAGAGACGTCAGTCTCGCTAGTAGTTCCATGTGGACTTCGACGTTTAGCTTGATACCTCAGCTACGATCTTGTGCCCTCGGTAGGATCTGGTAGATAGTCAGGCTTCTCAGCTTTTTTCATTTATAGATGTCTGTACTCAGACATGTTAAGCTTCCGCATGTGCTTTGATTGTACACTATGATTGTTGGGTCATGAGACCCATGTTTGTAATATCTCGCTCCTCGGAGCCTAATGAATAAATACTCTGAGTCGTAGAGTCTTATTGTGATGCCATGTTGTATTGCACATATTGAGCATATTGTGTGTATGATTGAAATGCTTGGTATGTGTGGGATCTGACAACCTAGTTTTTTATCCTTGGTAGCCTCTTGTAACACCCTCGATGCGACTATAGCTCCCACATGTCGAGGCACGACTTAGAGACATAATCGCATTGAAGGCATATGTCGCAAGTTAGGCAATCTTCACAACATCCCATGTAATATAGATAATAAAGGGGGAGATAACATAGTTGGCTTACACTCGCCACGTCAATCAAGTACATAAATAACATTACAACATTCAAACACTCATGGCCCGACTACGGCGCCAAAATAAAAGATAACCCAACATGCGACACGGTCCCAATCACCCCAACTGGGCACCACTACTGATCATCAGGGAAAGACACGTTGTATCATTGAGAGTCCTCGTCGAACTCCCACTTGAACTCAAGCGCGCCATCTGGAGCGGAATCATCTGCCCATAACCGCGGGCACGGCTTTCGAAAGTTCAAATCCCTGCAGGGGAGTCCCAACTTAGCCCATGACAAGCTCTCATGGTCAACGAAGGAATAGACCTCCTCCCGAGACGTTCCGATCAGACTCGGTACCTCGGTTCTTCAAGACACTTCGACAGGTTAAAACAAATCCAGCTACACCGCCCGAATGTGTCGAAAAATCCCGATAGGAGCTGCACATATCTCGTTCTCAGGGCACAATCGGATAAGCAATCCGTACAACTAAAACCAGCCCTCGAGTTTCCCCGAGGTGGCGCTGCAAGGGGCTCTAGGTTGGACCAACACTCAGAGGAGCACTGGCCCGAGGGGGGGGGTTTAAATAAAATGACCCTCGGGCTTCGGAAACCCAAGGGAAAAAGAGGCTAGGTGGCAAATGGTAAAGCCAAGGTTGGGCATTGCTGGAAAAGCTTTAATCAAGGCGAACTATCATGGGGTTCCCATTATGACCCAACCGCGTAAGGAACGCAAAATCTGGGAATATAACACCGATATGAAGGAAACTAGGGCGGCAAGAGTGGAACAAAACACTAGGCGAGAGGCCGAGCCTTCCACCCTTTACCAAGTATATAGATGCATTAAGATAACATGGCAATATAATGATATCCCAACAAGTAAATAATGTTCCAACAAGGAATGGTCTCCAAACTTCACCTGCAACTAGCAACGCTATAAGAGGGGCTGAGCAAAGCGGTAACATAGCCAATCAACGGTTTGCTAGGACATGGTGGGTTAGAGGTTTGACATGGCAATTTGGGAGGCATGATAAGCAAGTGGTAGGCATCGTAGCATAGGCATAGCAAAAGAGCGAGCATCTAGCATAGCAAAGATAGTAGTGATTTCGAGGGTATGATCATCTTGCCTGCAAAATTGTCAGAGTTGACTGGATCCTTGAAAGCAAACTCAATGGGCTCCTCGTTAGCGAACTCGTCTCCCGGCTCTACCCAAACAAGACAAACAAGCAACAAGGACACAATCAACCACGTGCAAACTCAAACAACATGATGCAAAGATGGTATGCCATGCGGGATGCAATGCGGGATGCATATGCAAGATTTGACAAGGAATTCATGAACCTGGCCTCAACTTGGAAAATCTAGTGTACCACTGGAAAGATGAGATGAAATCTCTTGAAAACGATATAAAGATCACCGGAATCGGAGTTACGGTTTGGAAATGGCAAGCAATTCAAATATGGCACCGGTCTGCGATTTACAACAAGTAGCCGTCTAAATGCAACAAGATGAACATGCTACAACATCCAAACATGGCAACAAAATACATGGAAGGGATGCATTCATGATGCTTAACAAAAAATGAACACTGAGCTACGGCCAATTCATCCACTAACAGGTTCAAATAAGCATGACAAAAATGCATTTGGCAAACAGATCTCAGACTTGGTGAAATTAACACTTGTCTGGAATTTCAGATCAGGTAGCACTTTTTGGAGCATGAAAACAATATGCTACAGGACCTGAACATGGCAAAGTAAAGCATGGCATGGAGCTACTCAAAGAGCTTAACAAAAGTCCCTTAGTGACCTTGAGCCAAAAGAGATCAGAAAATACATTTGCAAGCATGTGAACATGGCAAAACATAATCAGTTCTCAGACTTAGTGAAAACTGGAGCATGCTGAAAACAGATATCAAGTAGGCATGTTTACGAGCTCGATGCACTCACTACGGAGCAAGTCATGATAATATAAGCCTACACCCATCAAGAATGCTATTTGAGATAATTGTCAGATCTGCTGCTCCAATTAGATATTTGTCATTTTTGCAATGATTAATGTGTGCATGATATGCCCATGAGCTCTACATGTGTTTTGTTATATGTTTTGCCATCTATCCAGAGGTGCAACCCATGTATTTTTGTGATGTCTGTGGTGACTAGCACAAGCTTGCAAAGTGAGGCACTTGGTAATGCTGATTTCAGAGACTTAGCATTTCCACTAAGTCCTTGATCTGTTTATCTCGTATGGCCATATGTTCATGTTGTTTCCTAGTGATCCGTGCCTCTTTTGAGGATGATCAGTAAGGATGTTTTGTTAATCTTGTATTGCTCTATCCATCCATGTATTTGTTTGCAATTATGGAGCACCCTAGCTTGAGTCAATCGAGCTCTACTTTTGCTACTTCGTGAATCCGGGCAGATTGTCTACTTATTAGCGATTTTGTCGAGGATGTTGTAGCTGATCCGTGCATGCTATGTTATTGTTCTTGCCATGTCTAGCTTGTATTTTGTGTATTCTTGATGGGTGTAGGCTTATATTATCATGACTTGCTCCGTAGTAATCGGGCATCAAGATGAACTCAAATGAAAATGATGCAATGGAATGAAATGATGTACTCTCTGAGACGAACATTTTGATATGCTATATGCCCAAAACGGAGCTACGGATGCAAAGTTATGGCATGTCAAAGCAGGCAAGAAAATTAGGGTTAGGGATGGAAAAGTCATCCGAGATGGGGATCTAGATCTGGATCTGGCGCGTTTCCCGAGGTTGGCCAGAGTTTGCCGGCCGGAGTGGAAGGCGGGGACGCCATCGAGGGAGAGGAGGAGGAGGCCGAAGCCGTGCGGTGGCGCGGTGGCGGGGTCCGCAGCGCGGG
>NC_041380.1:469252844-469259991 GCF_002162155.2 Triticum dicoccoides | reverse complement strand
TGCGGGGCGTGCCACGTGGCGCGACAGGAGAGGCGGCGACGGATCGGGCGGACAATGTCCGTCGGCGCGGATTTTGTTCGGCGCGGCGCGATGGACGAGGAGCTAGGTTTTAGGGACGAAGGAGGAGATTTTCGGGGTGTTCTTTATATAGAGGTAGAGGGAGCTAGGAGTGTCCAAATGAGGTGTTGTTTTTGGCCACGCGATCGTGATCGAACGCTCTAGAAGATGGAGATGGTTTTGGTGGGTTTTGGGCCAAAATGGAGGGGTGTTGGGCTACAACACACACGAGGCCTTTTCGGTCCCTCGGTTAACCATTGGAGCATCAAACGAAGTCCAAATGGTACGAAACTTGACAGGCGGTCTACCGGTAGTAAACCAAGGCCGCTTGGCAAGTCTCGGTCCAATCCGGAAATGTTTAATCCCCACACACGAAAGAAAGGTAGAAATGACCACCGGAGGAGAACGAAGCGCCGGAATGCAAAACGGACAACGGGGAAAATGCTCGAATGCATGAGATGAACACGTATGCAAATGCAATGCACATGATGACATGATATGAGATGCATGACAACGACAACAACACACAGAGACAAAACCCGAACCCGAGAAAATAAAATATCTTAATGCCAGAAACGGCAAGAGTTGGAGTACATATTGGGTAAATTACATCCGGGGTGTTACAACACTCCACCACTACGAAAGGATCTCGTCCCGAGATCTAGGACTGAAAGAACGCCGGGTATTCAGAACGGAGGTGATCCTCGCGTTCCCAGGTAGCTTCACGGTCGGAATGGTGTGACCACTTGACTTTGAGGAATTTGATTGAGTTGTTGTGAGTCTTGCGTTCAGTCTCTTCAAGAATAGCCACGGGGTGCTCACGATAGGAGAGATCTTCTTGGAGCTCAATGTCCTCGAAGTTGACAGTGCGGTCAGGAGTCTTGAAGCACTTTCGAAGCTGAGAGACATGGAACACGTCATGAACATTTGCAAAGTTTGAAGGAAGCTCGAGTTGATAGGCGAGATCGCCTCTCTTACTACCGATCTTGAAAGGTCCCACGTATCTAGGGGCAAGCTTCCCTTTGATACCGAAGCGACGAGTACCTTTCATTGGAGAGACGCAGAGGTACACATGATCTCCGATCTCGAAAGCCAAATCACGGTGCTTACTATCATAGTAGCTCTTCTGGCGGGATTGGGCTGCTTTGAGGTTATCTCGAATGACTTTGCACATTTCCTCTGCCTCTGTGATTAAGTCATTATCCAAAATCTGACGTTCACCGGTTTCGGACCAGTTGAGAGGGGTACGGCACTTCCTGCCATACATAATTTCAAATGGGGCCTTGCCCGAACTTGCTTGAAAACTATTGTTGTAGGAGAATTCAGCATAAGGAAGACAATCCTCCCACTTCATGCCGAAGGAGATCACACAAGCCCTGAGCATATCTTCAAGAATCTGGTTGACACGCTCGACTTGACCGCTAGTTTGAGGATGGAAAGCTGTGCTGAAGCGGATGTTGGTGCCCATGGCCTTCTGAAAAGAGTCCCAAAACTTGGAGGTAAAGATGCTGCCACGGTCTGAAGAGATCACTTGAGGAATACCGTGCAGAGAGACAATCCGAGAGGTATAGAGTTCCGCCAATTGAGCTGCAGTGATCGACTCTTTGATAGGCAGAAAGTGAGCCACTTTAGTGAGTTTGTCGATGACAACGAATATAGAATGGCAACGGATATAGAAAGTGAGCCACACTTGGACTTTGGAAACCCAGTAACGAAGTCCATCTCAATGTGGTCAAACTTCCATTCTAGAATGGCAAGAGGTTGGAGGATACCAGCTGGCCTTTGGTGTTCTGCCTTCACTCTTATGCAGACATCACATTCATTCACGAATTGAGCAATCTCACGCTTCATTCGAGTCCACCAATAAGCCTGCTTGAGGTCCTGATACATCTTCGTGCTCCTAGGGTGGATGGAGAGGAGAGAATTGTGAGCCTCGTTCATGATCACTTTACGAAGGTCACCTTTGGGCACAACAATATGATCCTCGAAGAAGAGAGTATCCTTGTCATCAAGGCGGTAGCACTTGTACTTGGGTTGACTCTTGGCAATCCCAATCTTCACCTTCTTCACCATAGCATCAAGAAGCTGAGCTTGGCGAATCTGGTCTTCCAAGGTAGGAGAGACTTGAAGGTTGGCGAGGAAACCTTGAGGAACAACTTGCAGATTAAGTTTGCGGAAAGCTTCACAAAGCTCGGGTTGATAAGGCTTGAGAATCAGACTGTTGCAATAAGCCTTCCTGCTCAATGCGTCAGCAATCACATTGGCCTTGCCTGGAGTATACTCGATACTCGGATTATACTCTTGAATCATTTCGACCCATCGAGTCTGCCTGAGGTTGAGATTAGGCTGAGTGAAGATGTACTTGAGACTCTTGTGATCAGTGAAAATGTCCACTTTTCTTCCCAATAAGAGATGTCTCCAAGTCAAAAGAGCATGCACAACTACCGCCAACTCGAGATCATGGGTGGGGTAGTTCTTCTCGTTGGGCTTCAACTGGCGAGAGGTATAAGCCACAACTTTCTTCTCTTGCATCAACACTGCACTGAGACCTTGGAGAGAGGCATCACAAAAGACCTCATACGATTTGGATTCATCAGGCGGAGTCAGAACTGGAGCAGTGATCAATTTATCTTTCAAAGTTTTGAAAGCAATGTCACACTCCGGAGACCAAACGTACTTGACGTGCTTCTGGTGAAGATTTGAGAGAGGCTTCGCGATCTTAGAAAAGTTCTCAATGAACCTTCGATAGTAGCTTGCGAGACCGAGGAAGCTACGGAGTTGCTTCACGTTCTGAGGAGGTTCCCAATTCACAATTGCAGACACCTTCTCAGGATTCACCGCAATGCCCTTGGCAGGGATGATATGACCAAGATAAAGAACCTCATTGAGCCAAAATTCGCACTTGAAGAACTTGGCGTAGAACTGGTGTTCTCTGAGCTTATTGAGTACCAAACGCAAGTGCTTGGCATGATCTTCCTTGTTCTTCGAGAAAACCATAATGTCGTCGAGATAGACCAAAACAAAGTCATTGGTGTAGGCGTTGAAGATGAAGTTCATCATGCGAGAGAAAGTCGGAGGAGTGTTGACGAGACCAAAAGACATGACAGTGTATTCATATGAACCATAGCTTGTCCTGGAAGCCGTCTTGGGAATATCTTGCTCACGGATATGAATCTAATGATAACCCATACGGAGATCAAGCTTGGAGAATACTTGGGCACCTTTGAGTTGTTCGAACAGCTCATTGATGTTAGGAAGTGGGTATTTGTTCTTGATGGTCTTCTTGTTCAATGGACGGTAATCAACACAAAGTCGGTCTGTTCCATCCTTCTTCTTCACAAAAAAAACACCACAACCCCACGGAGAAGAACTAGGCCGGATGAGACCCATTCTCTCTTCAATATCGAGTTGCTTCTTCAACTCCTTCAACTCTTCAGGTCCGAGCTTGTAAGGACGCTTGCACACTGGTTCCGTGCCAGGCTCAAGATCGATGACGAATTCAACTGGCCGGTGCGGAGGCATTCCTGGAAGCTCTTCTGGAAAGACGTCTTGATATTCGCAAACGATTGGAATCTGCGAGATAGCATCCAGTTCACCCTTCTCATTGAGAGAAAACAGACAGATAGTATCATCACGAGCGGCAAAGACAATTACATCCTCAGACGAATGAGTCAATTGAATCTGCCTGGCTGCACAATCAAGCTGAGCCTTGTGCTTAGAAAGCCAATCCATTCCGAGAATAAGATCAATATCCGAGTCACCAAGAACATTTGGAGAGGACAAGAACTTATAGTCACCCAAAGTGATTGTAACATCCGGAACGCATACTCGAGATGTCATTTGACGGGCCGGAGAGACAATAGCCAACAGTTTCGACAACACTTGAGCAACAAAATCATGCTTAGATGCAAAAGGTCTCGAGATGAAACAATGCGATGCACCAGTGTCAAAAAGAACTCTTGCAGGAATATCATTAACAGGAAGGTTACCCATGATGACATCTGATGAATCCTCTGCCTGAGCTGCATTCACCATATTGACCTTGGCGTACTTGGGGTTATGCTTGACCATAGCTGTACATGCCGATCTGACAGGAGGAGGAGGAGGAAGACGCCTCTGGTTGAAGCACTTGTTGGCATAGTGACCCTTCTGTTGGCACATGTTGCACGTGACCTCTGAAAGCGGACGGTGATACGGAGCACTCGATCTTGGAGCTTGAGACGAAGTCTTGTTCTGAAAGCCAGGGTTGGGTGGGTGGAAAGATCCACTGCCACCTTTGCTCTTCTGCTGATACGGCTGACGGAACGGAGGAGGAGGAAGCCAATACTTCTGCTGCTTGGCCACTTGAGTAGAGGAAGAAGGAGTAGCATCTCTGACTCGCTTCTTGGAAGCATCACACCTCAGTTGAGCGGCCTCTTGCTTCAATTCCATGTTGTAGAACTCATCGTACCTTAAGGGCTCAAAGAGAACAAGAGCTAGCTGGATTTCTTCCCTGAGACCACCCCTGAACTGGTATATCAGGCTCTTCTCATCAGGGACGTCCTGCTTAGCAAAGCGGGCGAGCTTCTGGAACAACTTGTTGTAGTCATAGACAGACAAAGAGCCTTGCTTCAGGTTGTGGAATTCCTCACACTTGCTTTCAACCACGCTCTGAGGAATATGATGAGCTCTGAAATCTTGACGGAATTCATCCCAGGTAATCACACGTCCTCCTCTGGAATCCTTGTACTGTTGGAACCATTCTGCAGCTTGGTCTTTGAGTTGGAAGGAAGCGAACTTGACAAAGTCCTCAGGCCTGACGTTACTGCACTCGAAATGCTTGCACAGATCCACGAGCCAATCGTCAGCATCAGTTGCCTCAACACAATTGTTGAAAGTCTTTGTCCCATTAGCAAGGAACTGGTTGAGTGTAGCAAAGTGATTCTGATTGTTGCCTTGGTTCCCTTGGTTGCCTTGGTTCGCTTGATTGCGCTCTTCAAGAATTTGCATGATCAACTGCGTGTTTGCATTGGTTGCGGCCATCCCAGCTTGCCATGCCTCCGGAGGAGGTGGAGGTGGTGGCGGATCAGGATTCGGAGTCGTGCGCGTTGGAGGAGCCATCCTGAAGAGGTTGACATCCATTAGCACATTGATAGACAAATATTGAAGCTGAATCCAACGGAATGCAAATAGCAACATATAGTCTTCACATCCGAACAAAATGAACGAATGCATTCCTCTTGAAATGGTCACATATCCATAAATTGATAGGCCACTTAGAATTTAGGTAGAGAAATAAATCAACAAGGTACGGATCAAGAACGAATACTCGGTAAGAAATCCCAATCTCAAACCAAATATCCATGGAAGAAGAACTAGAGCTACAAGAATTCCCACCTATGAAACTCCCGAACCTTTCCGGTTATGTAATCAGGATTTGGGGATACAGGGGAAGCATAATATCTCACCCAAATCTAGCAAATCCTACATCCAGCTGTATCCATCCTTCAACACATAACCGAGAAAAACTTCGGAAACCATCTACCTCAACCTTTGAAAAGCATCCGTTATACAAGTTATGGCGATACTCCCAAACTCCCGCCCCAGTACTGGGTGGCGTCGAGGTTATCTCACCAACGAACTGCATAAAAGAGATTTTCGATGTCGGCGTACTAAACTCAGGTATTCCAGAACTGCAACGATAAAATTGTGACGACAACACCTCGGAGCTCAACTCCCCGGGACACTGCCACAAAACCCCTGACAGGAGGCACCAAGACAATGTTCTCGTCACAAAACCATCGGAACGGTTCCAAGATACCCGCGTGATCCTAAATTTTTTTAGTGAAATTTTGGAAGAGAAGAGTCAAAACTCTACGTCAGGATGCCTTCCCAGAGCGATGAGGAGACTGGGGAGTAAAAAGAATTCCTAAACTCTCCGATATATAATTCCTAAATGACTCAAAACATTTTTCTAGACACAACTCAGCTGCTAAAAAACGATCAATCAGTGGGAGCTCCTAAGGTCGGGGAAGGCTCTGATTACCAACTTGTAACACCCTCGATGCGACTATAGCTCCCACGTGTCGAGGCATGACTTAGAGACATAATCGCATTGAAGGCATATGTCGCAAGTTAGGCAATCTTCACAACATCCCATGTAATATAGATAATAAAGGGGGAGATAACAGAGTTGGCTTACACTCGCCATGTCAGTCAAGTACATAAATAACATTCCAACATTCAAACACTCATGGCCCGACTACGGTGCCAAAATAAAAGATAACCCAACATGCGACACGGTCCCGATCACCCCAACTGGGCACCACTACTGATCATCAGGAAAAGACACGTAGTATCGTTGAGAGTCCTCGTCGAACTCCCACTTGAACTCAAGCGCGCCATCTGGAGCGGAATCATCAGGCCCTGCATCTGGTGTAATAGTAATCTATGAGCCACAGGGACTCAGCAATCTAGCACCCTCGCGATCAAGACTATTTAAGCTTAATAGGTAAGGCAAGGTAAATATATGTGGAGCTGCAGCAAGCGACTAGCATATATGGTGGCTAACCTGTTCGCAAAAGAGAGCGAGAAGAGGAGGCAAAGCGCGAACGAGAAACTAAAGGACAATCCTGCGGCAAGCATTACTCCAACACCGTGTCCACTTCCCGGACTCCGCCGAGAAGAGGCCATCACGGTAACTCACACAGTTGATTCATTTTAATTAAGTTAAGGTTTAAGTTATCTACAACCGGACATTAACAAATTCCCATCTGCCCATAACCGCGGGCACGGCTTTCGAAAGTTCAAATCCCTACAGGGGAGTCCCAACTTAGCCCATGACAAGCTCTCACGGTCAACGAAGGAATAGACCTCCTCCCGAGACGTTCCGATCAGACTCGGTACCTCGGTTCTTCAAGACACTTCCACAGGTTAAAACAAATCCAGCAACACCGCCCGAATGTGACGACAAATCCCGATAGGAGCTACACATATCTCATTCTCAGGGCACAATCGGATAAGCAATCCGTACAACTAAAACCAGCCCTTGAGTTTCCCCGAAGTGGCGCTGCAAGGGGCTCTAGGTTGGACCAACACTCAGAGGAGCACT
>NC_041380.1:469175500-469252612 GCF_002162155.2 Triticum dicoccoides | reverse complement strand
AAAATAACCCTCGGGCTTCGGAAACCCAAGGGAAAAAGAGGCTAGGTGGCAAATGGTAAAACCAAGGTTGGCATTGCTGGAAAAGCTTTAATCAAGGCGAACTATCAAGGGGTTCCCATTATGACCCAACCGCATAAGGAACGCAAAATCCGGGAACATAACACCGATATGACGGAAACTAGGGCGGCAAGAGTGGAACAAAACACTAGGCGAGAGGCCGAGCCTTCCACCCTTTACCAAGTATATAGATGCATTAAGATAACATGGCAATATAATGATATCCCAACAAGTAAATAATGTTCCAACAAGGAACGGTCTCCAAACTTCACCTGCAACTAGCAACGCTATAAGAGGGGCTGAGCAAAGCGGTAACATAGCCAATCAACGGTTTGCTAGGACATGGTGGGTTAGAGGTTTGACATGGCAATTTGGGAGGCATGATAAGCAAGTGGTAGGCATCGTAGCATAGGCATAGCAAAAGAGCGAGCATCTAGCATAGCAAAGATAGTAGTGATTTCGAGGGTATGATCATCTTGCCCGCAAAGTTGTCAGAGTTGACTGGATCCTCGAAAGCAAACTCAATGGGCTCCTCGTTAGCGAACTCGTCTCCCGGCTCTACCCAAACAAGACAAACAAGCAACAAGGACACAATCAACCACGTGCAAACTCAAACAACATGATGCAAAGATGGTATACTATGCGGCATGCAATGCGGGATGCATATGCAAGATTTGACAAGGAATGCATGAACCTGGCCTCAACTTGGAAAACCAAGTGTGCCACTGGAAAGATGAGATGAAATCGCTTGAAAACGATATAAAGATCACCAGAATCGGAGTTACGGTTTGGAAATGGCAAGCAATTCAAATATGGCATTGGTCTGCGATTTACAACAAGTAGCCGTCTAAATGCAACAAGATGAACATGATACAACACCCAAACATGGCAACAAAATACATGGCAGGGATGAATTCATGATGCTTAACAAAAAATGAACACTGAGCTACGGCCAATTCATCCATTAACAGGTTCAAACAAGCATGGCAAAAATGCATTTGGCAAACAGATCTCAGACTTAGTGAAATTAACACTTGTCTGGAATTTTAGATCAGGTAGCACTTTTCGGAGCCTGAAAACAATATGCTACAGGACCTGAACATGGCAAAGTAAAGCATGGCATGGAGCTACTCAAAGAGCTTAACAAAAGTCCCTTAGTGACCTTGAGCCAAAAGGGATCAGAAAATACATTTGCAAGCATGTGAACATGGCAAAACATAACCAGTTCTCAGACTTGGTGAAAACTGGAGCATGCTGAAAACAGATATCAAGTAGGCATGTTTACGAGCTCGATGCACTCACTATGGAGCAAGTCGCGATAATCTAAGCCTACACCCATCAAGAATACACAAAATACAAGCTAGACATGGCAAGAACAATAACATAGCATGCACGGATCAACTACAACATCCTCGGCAAAATCGCTAACAAGTAGACAATCTGCCCGGATTCACGAAGTAGCAAAAGTAGAGCTCGATTGAGTCAAGCTAGGGTGCTCCATAATTTCAAACAAAGACATGGATGGATAGAGCACTAGAAGATTAACAAAACATCCTTACTGATCATCCTCAAAAGAGGCACGAATCACTAGGAAACAACATGAACATATGGCCATATGAGATAAACAGATCAAGGACTTGGTGGAAATGCTAAGTCCCTGAAATCAGCATTACCAAGTGCCTCACTTTGCAAGCTTGTGCTTGTCACCACACACATCACAAAAATACATGGGTTGCACCTCTAGATAGATGGCAAAACATATAACAAAACACATGTAGAGCTCATGGGCATATCATGCACACATTAATCATGGCAAAAATGACAAATATCTAATTGGAGCAGCAGATCTGACAATTATCTCAAATAGCATTCTTCCAACAGCATTTCGGGCATCAAGATGAACTCAAATGAAAATGATGCAATGGAATGAAATGATGTACTCTCTGAGACAAACATTTTGATATGCTATATGCCCAAAATGGAACTACGAATGCAAAGTTATGGCATGTCAAAGTAGGCTGGAAAATTAGGGTTAGGGATGGAAAAGTCAACCGAGACGGGGATCTAGATCTGGATCTGGCGCGTTTCCCGAGGTTGGCCGGAGTGAGTTCGCCGGAGTTTGTCGGCCGGAGTGGAAGGCGGGGACGGCGTTGAGGGAGAGGAGGAGGAGGCCGGAGCCATGCGGCGGCGCGGTGGCGGCGTCCGCGGCGCGGGACGGCGGCGAGGCCCGGCTTGGCGGCGGAGCGGACCGGGAGGCGGCCGACGACGAGGTGGTGGCGGCGGACGGCGGACCTGGCCGGCAGAGGAGAGACCACCGGGCGGCGCGGGCGACGGGCTCGCGGGGGCCCGACTCGGGCCTCCCGGGCCGGAGCGGCGGCGGCGGGGCGTGCCACGTGGCGCGACGGGAGAGGCGGCGGCGGATCGGGTGGACAATGTCCGTCGGCGCGGATTTTGTCCGGCGCGACGCGGTGGACGAGGAGCTAGGTTTTTGGGAGGAAGGATAAGGAGATTTTCGGGGTGTTCTTTATATAGAGGTAGAGGGAGCTAGGAGTGTCCAAATGAGGTGCGGTTTTCGGCCACGCGATCGTGATCGAACGCTCTAGAAGATGGAGAGGGTTTTGGTGGGTTTTGGGACAAAATGGAGGGGTGTTGGGCTACAACACATACGAGTCCTTTTCGGTCCCTCGGTTAACCATTGGAGCATCAAACGAAGTCCAAATGGTACGGAACTTGACAGGCGGTCTACCGGTAGTAAACCAAGGCCGCTTGGCAAGTCTCGGTCCAATCCGAAAATGTTTAATCCCCACACATGAAAGAAATGTAGAAATGACCACCGGAGGAGAACGAAGCGCCAGAATGCAAAACGGACAACGGGGAAAATGCTCGAATGCATGAGATGAACATGTATGCAAATGCAATGCACATGATGACATGATATGAGATGCATGACAACGACAACAACACACGGAGACAAAACCCGAACCCGAGAAAATAAAATAACTTAGCGTCGGAAACGGCAAGAGTTGGAGTACATATTGGGTAAATTACATCCGGGGTGTTACACCTCTCTTATGGGGAAATGTAGTCTTGTGCTTCCATGAGTCATTGTAGTCCGCTACAGCTCGGTTCACCGGAGTCCTGCTAGCCCAGCACTACTGCTCTGGAACACTTGACTGGTCGGCATGTGATTCACTTCGTTCCTATGTCTGTACCTTCGGGGAAATGTCACGCGGTGACATCCGGAGTCCTGCCTAGCCTGCTACAGCCCGGTTCACCGAAGTCCTGTTAGCCCAGTGCTACAGCCCGGATTCACACGCTGCTGACCGACATGCTCGATGTTGATTCATGTATGCCTGCCCTCGTAAGTTAGTGCCACTTTGGGTTCACGACTAGTCATGTCGGCCCGGGTTCTCTATCATATGTATGCTAGCGACACTATCATATACGTGAGCCAAAAGGTGCAAACGGTCCCGGGCCATGGTAAGGCGACACCTGTGGGAATACCGTGCGTGAGGCCGCAAAGTGATATGAGGTGTTACCGGCTAGATCGATGTGACTTGGAATCGGGGTCCTGACAGATCCATCCCTACCTCCGAGGTCTGCTGGAGTATTATGGCCTCCAACTGCATAGTCTCACTCCCGCCTCCAGCCTGCATATTGCGGGTTATTTTGCTCTATGCAAGCTATTCCTGGGTGCTACCTCTTGAGCACTGTGTTGGTTTTCCCTTGAAGAGGAAAGGGTGATGCAGTAACGCAACGTAAGTATTTCCCTTAGTTTTGAGAACCAAGGTATCAATCCAGTAGGAGGCCACGCACGAGTCCCTCGCACCTACACAAACAAATAAAATCCTCGCAACCAACACAATAAAGGGGTTGTCAATCCCTTCATGGTCACTTATGAAAATGAGATCTGATAGATATGATAAGATAATATTTTTGGTATTTTTATGATAAAGATGGAAAGTAAATAAAGCGAAATAAAAATGGCACCAGAAATAGCTTATTAACGGGAGATTAATATGATGGAAAATAGACCCGGGGCCCATAGGTTTCACTAGTGGCTTCTCTCGAGAGCATAAGTATTATGGTGTGTAAACAAATTACTGTTGAGCAATTGACATAATTGAGCATAGTTATGAGAATATCTAGGTATGATCATGTATATAGGCATCACGTCCGAGACAAGTAGACCGACTCCTGCCTGCATCTACTACTATTACTCCACACATCGACCGCTACCAGCATGCATCTAGAGTATTAAGTTCAAAGGAACAGAGTAACACTTTTAGTAAGATGACATGATGTAGAGGGATAAACTCATGCAATATGATATAAACCCCATCCTGTTATCCTCGATGGCAACAATACAATATGTGCCTTGCTACCCCTACTGTCACTGAAATAGGCAAAAAAACAGCAATTCTGGGCTGGGCCTCCGATTAATAGGTTAGTCCCAAAAATAATATAAAAGTGTATAACAAAGCCCATTAATCATCCAAAATAGAATATAATATAGCATGAAGCAATAAAAAATTATAGATACGTTGGAGACGTATCAAGCATCCCCAAGCTTAATTCCTGCTCGTCCTCGAGTAGGTAAATGATAAAAACATAATTTTTTATGCGGAATGCTACTTGGTATAATTTTTTTAATGTAACCCTCCTAATTGTGGTATGAATATTAAGATCGGAAATATTCAAGATAAAAGTTTAATATTGACATAAAACAATAATACTTCACGCATACTAACTGAGCAATTATGTCTTCTCAAAATAACATGGCCAAAGAAAGTTCATCCCTACAAAATCATATAGTTTAGTCATGCTCCATTTTCGTCACACAAGAATGCTCTCATCATGCACAACACCGATGACAAGCCAAGCAATTGTTTCATACTTTAGTAATCTCAAACTTTTTTCAACCTTCACGCAATACATGAGCGCGAGCCATGGATATATCACTATGGGTGGAATAGAATATAATGATGGGGGTTATGTGGAGAAGACAAAAAAGGAGAAAGTCTCACATCAACGCGACTAATCAACGGGCTATGGGGATGCCCATCGATTGATGTTAATGCAAGGAGTAGGGATTGCCATGCAACAGATGCACTAGAGCTATAAATGCATGAAAGCTCACCAAAAGAAACTAAGTGGGTGTGCATCCAACTTGCTTGCTCACGAAGACCTTGGGCATTTTAGGAAGCCCATTGTTGGAATATACTAGCCAAGTTCTATAATGAAAAATTCCCACTAGTATATGAAAGTGACAAAACAAGAGACTCTCTATCATGAAAATCATGGTGCTACTTTGAAGCACAAGTGTGGAAAAAAAGATAGTAGCATTGTCCCTTTTATTTTCTTTTTTTGGGCCTTTCTTTTTTTATTTGGCCTTTCTCTTTTTTGGGACAATACTCTATGAATGATGATCATCACACTTCTATTTATTTACAACTTAATGATTACAACTCGATACTAGAACAAAGTATGACTCTATATGAATGCCTCCGGTGGTATACAGGGATAGCAATGAATCAAGAGTGACATGTATGAAAAATTATGAACGGTGGTTTTGCCACAAATACGATGTCAACTACATGATTATGCAAAGCAATACGACAATGATGAACGTGTCATGATAAACGGAACGGTGGAAAGTTGCATGGCAATATATCTCGGAATGGCTATGGAAATGCCATAATAGGTAGATATGGTGGCTGTTTTGAGGAAGATATAAGGAGGTTTATGTGTGAAAGAGAGTATCATATCACGGGGTTTGGATGCACCGGCGAAGTGTGCACCAACTCTCAATGTGAGAAAGGGCAATGCACGGTACCAAAGAGGCTAGCAATGATGGAAGGGTAAGAGTGCATATAATCCATGGACTCAACATTAGTCATAAAGAACTCATATACTTATTGCAAAAATCTACAAGTCATCAAAAACCAAGCACTACACGCATGCTCCTAGGGGGATAGATTGGTAGGAAAAGACCATCGCTCGTCCCCGAGCGCCACTCATAAGGAAGACAATCAAAGAACACCTCACGTTTCAAATTTGTTACATAACGTTTGCCATACGTGCATGCTAAGGGACTTGCAAACTTCAACACAAGTATTTCTCAATTTCACAACTACTCAACTAGCACAACTTTAATATCACTACCTCCATATCTCAAAACAATCATCAATCATCAAACTTCTCTTAGTATTCAGCACACTCATAAGAAAGTTTTTTACTAGTCTCGGATACTTAGCATATCTATACCTATACTAATTCTTGACTTCCTAGAAATTACCACATTAATTAGTAATTATGAGTCGTTAATCTGGTGGGACCGAGTTATTACGGTCTAGATTAACCCATGTAGCCCTCAATGTTGGATTGTTTTTTTTCTTATTAGAAGGCCCCATAATGCTTACACGGTTGTTGATAGAAGTCAACCATGAAAAAAAACAGAAGAAAAAATTCCTTAGAAAGCCATGCTTCCACGTACAATTGGGGAAATAGGAGGAAAAAACAAGAAACCAAAACAAATAGTACAATCTAACAACCATCGATCTCAATCTTCCTTCAAAAAAAACTCCTATCTCAATTGATCTAGCTACTCCACATCTCTTCCTCCCTGACTTAATACGATGTAGATCTCGCTTGAAAGTTTGCTCAATAGGGAAAAATCTACGTTAATCCTAGAGAAAAAGTTAGATTGTCCATCCGATCTCCGTGTTAGTTATGTATACAGGCACAAAAAGGAAGGTAAAAAAACCTTGCAGAACCTTCCTTTCGAAACCCTTCCCTTCCCAGCTTATGCCGAATCCACATCTTCTTCCTCATGAACAACGAATGAGGCAATTTTTGCAAGTCTGATTCCTAATCTATTTGGTATATTCACCTCTTCATCTCTACCACCTACTTTCTATTCCTAATCTATTCTGTATCTTCACCCGTTCACCCTAATCTCTCTTATATCAGATCATCTCTTCCTAGGGTGCAATCGTGCAAGTGTAAGATCCATCTACATCGCTTCCTGGGTCGCGGTTCTTCTTCTTCTGTCTGAGATTCCAGTGGTGATGATTCAGTTATTGACAGATGCATGTGCTAAGATCGACCAACCAAAGGCAAGATTCAAATAGTTCTTTTTTTGCAATAAAGATGATCAGATCAGATCAATTCTGTCTGATTCCTGATGTATTTTGTATGTTCACCCCTTCATCTCTATCACCTACCCAGTCCCTAATCTCTCTCATAACAGATCATCTCTTCGTAGGGTGCAATCATGCAGGAAGCAGAAGATCCATCAACATCTATTAGTGGGGTGCGATTCTGCTTCTTCTATCTACAATTCAAGTGGTGACGATTCGTGTATTCATAGATGCTGACAGATGCACGTGGTCAGGTCGACCAACCAAAGGGAAGATTCAAATAGTTTTTTATGCAATATGCATGCTCAGATCAATTCCTTCAAAGGTGATGCATGTGATGTGATTATGCATGGAGCACTGGATGTTCTTCCTATTCACATGTTATGTGCCAAAATCTTGCATAATTTATCCGCTCTTCAGGTACCGTAGCAAACTCAGATTATTTCTTCTTCTCATGTGGAAGGTTCAATCCTAGCAGCATTCTTTGATTCTTATGGTTGACCTATGTGTATACTAACCAGTACGATTCTTTTGCATATAGGAGTACATGATGATGTTCCAGCAAACAAATTCAAGATTCATTTTTTTTCTAATATGCTCAGATCAGTTCCGTTGATGGGGATTCATGTGGTGCGAACTGTCATGGAGCCCTGACTGTTCTCCCTATTCCCACATATGTGCTTAAATCTTGAAGAAAATTGTTAGCTCTTTAGGAAACGCAGAGACCAGAGATTTATTCTTCTCATGTCAAAGGTTCAATACTAGCATTCTTATAACTAATCTATGTGGATAGTAACCAATATGATTGTTTTGCATCCATAACTACATGGTAATGTTGGACCTATCTTGAACTTGACGTAGGTAGATGGAGAAAAATAAGTAAGGTGAGATGCGAATGGGATAACATGAATAATAGCACACTTTTTCTGCTCTGTTTGCAATGAACCGATAACTTCTCCGAATCTGAATGTCTCTGTCTAGGAACTCTTACGGCAACAACTTCTCCAGAATTTGACTTGGAAATGCCAGCGACATCAAAGGTACCCCGCTCAAGCCTCTTGTGTGGACACAGATGTATGTTGTCGTGGGCAACAGTTTCACGTTTGAACAAAATAGACACCCCGTCAAATGCACTGCACGAGTTTATCCTACAAACTGTATCTCACAATCAGGTTGCATAGGATAAATTTTTTGTAAAATATTTATAGGAACAAATGTATGCCAAGTTATCTCTCTGATATTTCAGCATATTGAAAACTGCAATGGCTTTATGCAGAACATTACGTGAGAGTATGAGAAGCAAGGAATGAATAATCAAGGCAAAAATTGCCACACTTTGGGATGCATTATTAATCAGTAATGGCAATATGGATAGTCTTTGGTTGGTCCTCTGGAGGTACAGTGATTTTTTCAATGAGTTACACCATGTTCGCTGACATTTTACCTGCGACTTATTTTCTATCCCCATAATTGTTATAAACATACATGAAGGGAATGGAGTTATCAAGAGACATGTACTGAAAACTTCAAATACTAAGCTCGAGAACAACAACAACAACGACAAGTAACAATGCAAAGCTCGAGAACACCACCACCACCACCAACAACAACAACAACAACAACAACAACAACAACAACAACAACAACAACAACAACAACAACAACAACAACAAGTAACAATGCAATGTCATGGAAAATAATATATCAGGTAGCGCTAGGAACTTATCGACAGCATATGTACATGTATTGTGGCGAGTAGAGCATGTTTTGGAACATGGAATAGAGGTCAGTGTTGCAAGTGCACATGGTTGTCTGGAAGCAGCGGTTGAATGTTGAACAGGGTTTCGAGCGTATGGTGGAAGAAATGAAGGAAATGGCTACAGACCACAAGGAGGCGCAGATACATGATGCTCATGTGTGTTTCTGCATTTCTCTTCATTTACTAGGAGACACACTATGATGCTCCTAATCTATACTTACTATTGCACTGTTCGCTATTATCACATTGACTCCATGTTGTCCTGTACTGGAAGATGTATATGATCCTGAATGCCTTTCACGAGTGTCTTTTAATTGTTGTACATGCTTCTTTCTCCATATAATATATTCTATTTTTTAGAGCCCTGTTAGTACCAAAAAACTAGAAGTAATTCATTAATGTTTAACTGACTACTTCTAATATTCCTCTGCATATATTTTGCAATATTTTATCTTTATTTATCAAGCTTTGTTTTGATGAGCACAAACATTCAACATACAGTATACTTTCGGCAGGTCGCTCACTGTAGAAGGATCTTCTTTCTCTCTTCTATCTGGGCCGCTTGCTCCAGTCACTTTTGTTAATCTAATAATTCACACCTTTATCTATTTATTTTATATTTTCATGTTGTATTCCTACGATCAAAGCGGTGGAAACTTATTCATTTGTTGCTACCTTAGTAGTTCGACATAAAAATGGGAACATAATTTATATCCTTCCAAATAACGCTATTCTTTCCTCATCATCTTTTGTTTCTGTTTTTAGATTATAAAGTACTTATTTTATGTAGGTATATGGACTTGGTGTCAGGATTTTCACAAAGTAGAACTATAAGTGTTTGATCTTAGGAGGAGTGAACCAGATCGATTCAGCTGCATCCTATGTCGCCATGTGCAAGGTAGTGGTGTCATGAACTCATGATGCATGTGTTGAATCATCTTGACCATTGATTAGTATTATGCATTTAAAATATACTACTTTGGCTGGTATGCATGTGATTCCTGAATTACAAGGATTCACATGGTACTTTGGAGTTGCAGATTGCTAATAAGTATTTGCATATATAATACGTCTCTGCGTGTCTTTTTTATTTCCTTATGGCAAAGAAAAATCTATTAAACCACCTTTAAATACATATACATTTCTGCAATAATAAAATAGAATATGGATGTATCATGGGCCACAGAGATCTCGTATAAACACTTGATTGTCAATGTGATAGATATTAGTATGGATAAAATGTAAAAAAATCACATCAATATTGATCAAAAAAGAAATTGTTTGTTGGTAAAGACAACAACTTCTAATCTGAATAATCTGTGGTGCTCACGTCGTATAATGAGAATATACGACAATATCAGTTTTAAATATGTATAGAAACAGACACTTTATAATTCTACGCTGCTTCCGTGGCAAAAAGGAAGACATATTTCTTCTTTTGGTAGGGTATGTAAGGAAGAGATATGCAACAACATGGCACTTGAACTTATTTATACCTTTTAGAAACTTATAGGTCACTAATACATTCAAAAACATGTGCTTTCATAACCATGTTTCCTACCATCATATATAACACATATACCCTTATATAACCTTCATAAAGTAGCACATCCATATTTTCACAATCTATAAATCCGAGGTGTTTTGCCATCACACAACGACAATATTTATTCCATTGTAATACAACTAGATACAAAGAACATGTCGGGGGAAACTGATCCTCGAGCACCTATGGGGCCGGCGGACCGGGCCCCTTTCGGTTCGGAGGGGGGCGGAGATCGCGCGAAGAGCAGATCGAGGCGAGGCACACGAGCAGTTTTACCCAGCTTCAGAGCTCTCCGGAGAGATAACACTCCTACTGCTGCTTGTCTGATTGTATTATCTGGTGTTTTTGCTCTCTAAAGCGAGAGCATGATGTTCTCTGGGCTATGGATGGATCGAAGCAAACCGTCTGAGGCTTCGAACCTATGAGCTGAACCCCCTCTACGTTGCGCATGGGCCTCCTTTTTATACGCTAAAGGGGTCACCGACAGGTGGCAACGCAGAGGAGGGTAAAAACGTAAAAAGCGAGGTAGTTGATACAGTTTCTTGCACAGTGTACCCTACCTAACCCTGACGGCAGGGGACAAGGGCATTAAATGCCCGTCTGTGTCGCCCGAACAGTGCAGAAAAGGACCGTTAAGGGCGCCACCGTTCGCCATGATGGCGATCTTGTCAGCTTCGCATGCCACTGCGCACCGCTGGCTGCACAGCCTCCCGCCACGCACGTCCGGAGAGGCCCCCAGAACGACACGTTGGTGGATGCGCTGGAGCGTGGACGCAGAGTGGCCGCCTGCCGCGGCAAGTGCTTTGCCGCTGTTGTTATCTTGTCGGGTCCGGAAGCTTGTCGCTCACCGGGCTTCGAGGTACCTTGGTTTGTCTTCCTGGTAAGCTCCTCTTGCCGGGGCCTTGTTTCCTTGCCGGAGCGCGTGGCGCGTCGCGGCAAGTTCATTGGAGAGTCTTGGTTGGCCTTCCCGGCAAGCTCCTCTTGCCGGGGTCTTGTCTCCTTAGCTTAAATACTTTGTTCTTGGATGGCTCCAAGGGAACCTTGGGGGGATCTTGGCGATTACCCGGCAAGCCTTTGCCGCGGGGTGCTGCAACTGCCCGTGCACAAGTTCGGGGTACTAGGGTACCCCTAATCTAGTACACCGACAGGAGCCCCCGGGCCTGGGCCAGACACGGTGCCGAGCGCTGTTGGGCCAGGCCCAAGACAGGGCACGGGCACACGCGGGCTGGGCCACGCCAAATCTTGTTCCGTATCCACCGCACTCTCCCGTAACGGCACGCGTTGATTGCGGCATCGTGGGAGAGATCGTGAGTGGTTGTTTAAGCGGAAGGCCGAAATGTCCGCCCCGTCCCTCTTTATAAGTAGAGGAAACAGGGGCAGTTCGTTCCCCCTCGCTGCTTGCTGCTACTCCTTCTTCCAAACTCCGCCGCTCCCCTCTTCTTCTCGAAGCCGAGAGAGCAGCGCTCCGCCCCCCCCATTGCCACCAGTATCACCACGCCGTCGACCTTCTCCACTACCTCCGCCATGGCCCCGAAAGGCGACAAGGGAAAGGGCGTGAAGTCGGCCGAGGCGCAGCGGCTCGCGGCGCTGCCGAAGGAGCAGGCGATCTTCACCCCCCAGCTCGGAGTGCAGGAGCTGAGGGAGTACTTCTACCTCTTTTGGGCGACGGAGACGCGTGCGCATCCGCGGACGAGGGTACTCCCGGCTGCTGCCTCGGAGTCGGCTCCAAATGGGTACCCGTTCTTCCCGCTATTCTTCTACTGCGGGCTCTGCCCGCCCTTCTCGGAATTCTTTTGTGACATTATGAACACGTATGGCTTCCGCCTCCTTGACTTCACCCCCAATGCTGTCTTGACCATGGCAGTTTTCGCACACTTGTGCGAAAACTTTGTCGGAGTCCATCCTAGTGTAGCCCTTTTCCACCACTTCTTCATACCTCGGGTAGAGAGAGGAGAGCAGCTTGCCGGAGGGATTGCCTGGGTCTCGAGAGTCGGCAAGAAAGAGGCGTACTTGGAGGGTGAGCTTCGCAGCAAGTGGGAGGAGTGGAGAGCGGAGTGGTGTTGGATTGTCGAGGAGGATCCGCAGCCCTTCACCGCCGTGCGCCAAACTCCAATAGTGCGCGGCAATGACTGGAGCAACATGGCCCCGGAAGACGAGAGGCTGAAGATCGCTATCACTAGGATTCTTCGCCTCAGGCTTGCCGGGCTCACCTTAGGTGCTGTCGGGGCAGATTTCCTTCGCCGCCGCATTGCCCCCCTGCAGGAGAGGAGGAGGCCCGCCTGGGAATTCAAGAATTCGGCGGACATCATGAGGCTGCGGCCGGGCTTGAACTACAACTTCACTGTCTTGGAATTGGATGCAATGCTCTTGGAGTTATTCAAACGCGACCCCCAGCACCCATTCACACTGCCGAGGGGCGTAGTTCCTTTGTGCAATAACTCTTCACTTGACCGGATCCGCGCCATGATGCCGTTGTGCGATTCACACGGCATCGTCCCCACTTGGCAAGAGCCTACGGACGACGTTGTGCGAGCGTTCTTCGACACCTTGGAGGAGTTGCCGGTCCGCGCTGATGAGCAGAAGAGCCTCACTCGTGACACCACCGACGAGGAGCTGCAGCTTATCGCTACCAGGGCAGAAGAGGCTGCGGCAGCAGCTGCTGCGGGTGTGTTTGGGTTCACTGTGGAGGAGGCGGAGGCTGCAGAGGCGGCAAACCTTGCCGAACGCGCGGAGTTCATGGGCGAGGAGGAGCCTGCCGGTTCTGAAGCCGAGTCGAGCGAGGCCGGCAAGGAGGAGGCTGAACCTTCAGAGAGCTTGCCGCAGGCGGAGCCCCCGGCCCCGCCAAGGAGGCGCCTTCGCAGGGCCGGGGACGCAGCAGGGCGGCAGCCGGCTCCACAGCCACCGAGCCGCGCGACGCGCTCTACCGCGGCAAGTAATGTTGCTGCGGGAGCGCCTCACGCAACAGCGGCAACTGGAGCAGGACCTTCCCGGGCCACCGCCGCCGCCCCCGCCAAGCGGGCAAGGGATCCTACTCCTCCACCTCGCCGCACCGAAGGAGGGCCGGACTTCGATATTTCCGCGCTCAGCTCCGATGAGGAGGAAGAAGAGTGAGTTTCTTTGGTGCTCTTATAATCCTTCAATCTTGCTGTTTATATCTTGTATCTGACTTGCTCCAATCTGGACTTCTTTCTTTTCAGAACACTGGCCCAGAGAGCGGCGAAGAGGGCCAAGGCCACGGTGATTTTCATCGAGGATGACCCCATCGCGTCGGCAGGAGGTGGGTCCGAGACCACCTTAACGGACCCGGCAATCACCCCTCGGAGCAGCCCCCAGCGCAGCCCCCAGCGTAAGTTCATAGTTTAGCCTTCTGCTGTCGGGAGTGCTTGAGTGCTTTTTCCTTTGTTGATATCTTGCTTATTGACTTGTGCAGGAGCAGAGCAGCCTCATCAGGAGCGCCCGGAGGCCGGTCCCGAAGTGCCACCTGCTTCGACCGCGCTGCCAAGGGAGGAGTCCCCGGCAAGGGAGCGCTCTCCGGCAAGGGGGGACTCTCCGGCAAGGGACGACACTGCTGATCCTACGGCGACCGAGGCCGCAACTGAAGATCTTGGCGCAGGTAATCCACTTGCCCTAAAACTTTCCCTTGGGTTCTGCTTCTTCTGTTTTTACTTTCTTGGATTTTTTATTGATTTTCCTCCCTTCTTCGTTCTTCAGACCCACCTTCGGCTGAGCCAATGGAGACAGAGGGCGCCGGCGAGGAAGGTGCCAGTGCTGATGAGACCGCCGGCGAGGAGGCCGCCAGGGTTGCTGCTGCGGAAGCCGGCGAGGGATCAGGCGATCGCACTAACGACCCTGAGGCCGCAGGAGCGCCGGGCGCTGCACCGACCGCCGAACCCTCTGCCGCTTCCGCGGAGCCGGGCTCCGAGGAGCCCCAGCTCGGCGCCTACTTGCAGGCCGGTGACAACATCTTCATCAAGCTACCCTGGGCGTCGAGCTCCAGGGCGCCAGTTGAGGGGGAGACTTTCGACGGGGAGGTGCTCGCCTCTGCTGGGCTGTCATTGGTTGACGCACCCGACAGCAGCAGTGGCGAGCCTGAGGAGGAGCAGCTGCTGCGGAAGCTGCTGTCACTCTACCGCACCCAGCAAGCCAAGCTGGCTTCCCGGGAAGCGCTTGTCGCGAAGGCGGGAGTTGACATGGAGAAGCGCGCGGAGGAGCTCCGAAGCCAAAATCAAGAAGCTCTCCGGTCCCTGGCGCAGGAGCGGGAGCGAGTAGACGAGGAGCGCATGGCCTTTCTTCTCGAGAAGGCCGAGGCTGAGGAGGAACAAAGGCTTGCTGCCGAGAAGCAGTCCGCGCGGGAAGGCGGGCTAGTGCAGCGGAAGGCCCACCTCGACAGCTATGAGGAAGAGCTCGCCGAGCGCGAGCGAGCACTTGGCGGGGCGGTCAAGGAGGCAAAGGATGCCGCGGCAACTGCAGAGGCCGCCAAGAGGGAACTAGAGGAGAAGGTGGCGCGGCTAGAGGCCGAAATTAGGAAGAGTGGCGAGGAGATTGCCGCGCTCAAGCGTGAGCGCGAGAAGGATGCTGCTGCCCATGGTGAGCTGCAAGGCCTTCTCGCTGAGAGGGGCAAGGAGCTCAGCGCCGCCAGGGATTCCAAAGCAGATCTGGAGCTGAAGCTGGCCACGCTGACGCAGACGCTGGAGGCCGCCAAAGAGCGGGAGAAGACCTTGGCGGAGAAGGTCAAGGCTGACGCAACGCTGCTGGAGAGCATTGCAGTCACCCAGAACTCCTTCAGAGACACAGTGGAGCACTGGACCGAGGGTCTGGTGAACACTGCCGCCGTCATCAACGAGGAGCTGGCGCAGCTGGGGATGGAGGATTTTGGGTATCCTTCCGACGAGAGCCTTCAACCCAGCGCCAAGCTCAGTCTATTCTTCAAGGGCGTGGCGACGGCACTCCAGCGGCTCCGGGAGAGGATCCCGAAGCAGCTGGCCGACGAGTGGCGCAAAATCTGTGCCGGGGTTCTCCAGAAGGTGCTGATGAAGGTAGCCTTCCGCAATCTAGGCCTCAGCTTCACCAACGTCCTCCGATCCTTGCCGCCTGACGCCGATCTGGAAGCACTCAAGGCCCTTGTCGCACCCATTGTGGACAAGGTGAGCGAGATCAAGCGAGTCGAGGGCGGGCCCGTAGATTAGGCCGCCCATTTCTTCTTTTCCCTAGTCGCTGATAGTCATGTCATGAAAACAGTCTATTAGAGCCGCGACAAGTTATCTTTGTAATATAACTTTATTTCTGTCTATTAATTGCAATGTTATTTCCTCTACTAGATTCCTCCCTTTGTATGTTTTCACCCTATGCTTCTACGGAACTTGTCGGCGCAGGCGCCCGAGCTGCGAGCGCTGAGTGCGGAACTTCAGCAGCCTGCTGGCGGCGCTGCTTCCGACAAGAAACCTTGTCGTGACTAGATGCAGCACGCTTAAGCTGTTGAGCGGACTCGAAACAAAGTAAGGGCGCAACTAGCCACGAGTTGGTTCCTCCGCGCACAGGTTTTTCATACAAAGCAGAGTCGTTCGAGGAAGATAACTCAAAAATCTAAAAAAAAAGTGATTGCTCAAACTTTGGTAACTTAGCTTTTCTGTTATTTGCTTCCCGGTAAGGAAAGTCTTTGCTTGAACGACGTTCCATACCACAATCTTCTCCTTCCCCCCGGCAAACTTGTGTGCGAGAGAACCTTCTTTTCCTTTAAAAGAAAAAGAAAGAAGAGAAAATAATAATATGGAGCACTTCGGCTCGTTACTGCTTACCGGATGTAAGTGCTGCACAAAGTGTCAGATAATCACATGCAAGAAAGGAATTTAACGCATGAAATGGACAAGCTGTGCGGAGCACATGGGTTTTTACTTATGCACGGGATCTGCGCCCGGCTTTGTACAAAGGATTACATGCAACAGCGGCAAGACTTGTACAAAAGGTGGTTGCCGGAACGGGTTCCGGCAACCGCGCCTTATGGGAAAAACTTACGAAGATGTTCTATGTTCCAGGAGTTGCTCACTGGAATGCCATCTTCGGTCTCAAGGCGGACAGCGCCAGGCCTTGTGACTTGTCTCACCCGATAAGGGCCTTCCCACTTCGGCTTCAACTTGTTGGAATTCTTGGCGGATTGAACGCGCCGGAGAACAAGGTTGCCTTCCTCGAAGCTTCTGGCTTTAACTTTGCGGCTATGATAGCGGCGCAAAGCTTGCTGGTATCGAGCAGCTCGTACAGCAGCCTGAAGACGATCTTCCTCAAGGAGTAGCGCGTCGTCTTGCCGCAGCTGTTCTTGCTCAAGAAGCGAGCACTCGAGGTGATCCGTATACGAGTTCCGTGGGGAGAACTGCCTCTGCTCCATAGACTAGAGCGAAAGGTGTCTGGCCAGTGGCTCGATTTGGCGTCGTTCTGATCGACCAAAGAACCACTGGCAGCTCCTCGATCCAGTTCCTTCCGCACCTGTGCAGCCTGTCGAAAGTTCTGGTCTTGAGCCCGTGCAGCACTTCAGCATTCGCCCTCTCTGCTTGACCGTTGCTTCTCGGATGAGAAACAGAACCGAAGCAGACCTTGGCGCCAAGGTCTTGGACGTACTGCATGAAGGTGCGGCTCGTGAATTGCGTGCCGTTGTCGGTGATGATCCTGTTAGAGATCCCGAAACGGCAAACAATCGACCTGAAGAACTTGACTGCTGACCGTGCTGTCACCTTCCTCACTGGCTGCACTTCCGGCCACTTTGTGAACTTGTCGATTGCGACGTACAGGTACTCAAAGCCCCCGACAGCTCGAGGGAAGGGGCCGAGGATATCGAGCCCCCAGACCGAAAATGGCCAGGATAAAGGGATCGTCTGGAGAGCTTGAGCTGGCTGGTGTATCTGTTTGGAATGGAACTGGCACGCTTCACACTTGGTTACTTGTGCAGTTGCATCCTGGAGGGCTGTCGGCCAAAAGAAACCTTGCCGGAAAGCTTTGCCGGCAAGTGCTCTTGCGCCTATGTGGTGGCCACATATGCCTCCATGTATCTCTGCCAACAGCTTTTGTCCATCTTCCCGGCGAATACACTTCAATTTCACACCGTTGAGTCTTCTTCTGTACAGTATGCTATCGACAAACTGGTACATACTTAACTGCCGGGCTACTCTTTCTGCTTCTTCTTGCTCTTCGGGAAGTTCTCCTGTCTGAAGGAAATGGACAATGTGCTGTGCCCATGCTGGAGCTTGTGGCTCGACAACAAGGACTAAAGGCACATCTGCTGCTGCGGGAACATCTGCTTCTACGGCAAGGACTTGTGGCCCTGCCGGAGCTTGATGTTCCCCGACAAGCTTGCCGGAGCAAAACTTGTCGGGAGCGTCTGCTTCAACGGAACACACCATAGGGCTTGCCAGAGCAGACTGCCCCTCAGCATCTGTGGTGTTGATCTTGGGGACTTTCTTGGCGGCGGCTTCGGGGAGCTCTGCCGGAAAGTAGTCACCAGAAACCAACTTCCTCTTTTTGCTTTGTCCAATTGATGGTGTTACGGATGGTTGAGTCAACTTAAGCACAAAGATCCCTGGTTCCACAGGTAACTTTAGTGCGGCGCACTTTGACAGGCCATCAGCAATATCATTCTGAGCTCTTGGGATATGCTCCATTTGTAGGCCGTCAAAGTGCTCCTCTAGCTTCCTCACTTCATCGACATACGCTTCCATCAACGGACTCTGGTAGTTCTTGTTCACTTGTCGGATGACAAGCTGTGAGTCACCCCTGACGATGAGCTTCTTGATCCCAAGGTCTGCTGCGATTCTGAGACCGGCAAGCAATCCTTCGTACTCTGCAGTATTGTTGGTTGCTTGCTCCTTGGGAAAGTGCATCTAGACTATGTACTTGAGGTGCTATCCGGTGGGTGCGATAAGCAGCACACCTGCACCAGCGCCTTGCAGTGAGAACGCTCCATCGAAGTACATCAGCCACTCTTTGTTTGCTTCTTTGACGGGGATGCTCATTTCTGGAATTTCTTCATCTGGGGTTGGCGTCCACTCTGCTATGAACTCTGCCAATGCTCTGCTCTAGATAGTTGAGGTGCTCTCAAACTTGAGGCCAAAGCTTGACAATTCCAGCGCCCACTCGACAATCCTGCCTGTTGCTTCTGGATTTTGCAGTATCCTCTTCAGCGGAAAGCGAGTGACGACTGTGATCTCATGTGCTTGGAAGCAATGGCGCAACTTTCTCGAGGCCATGAGGAGGCCGAAAAGCAACTTCTGCACACCGGAGTACCTTGATCTAGCTCCCTGCAGAAGAAAACTGACAAAGTAGACTGGGCGCTGCACCATTCTCCTTGGCATCTCATCTTGTTCCTGTGCAAACCCACGTTTGTCGGGACCAGAGCTTGTCGGCGAAGCCCCTTGCTTATCGCTGGATGGATCTGCCGTGGTTGCTGGCTCATCATCCGCCTCCCTCTCCGCCACTAACGCAGCACTAACCACTTGATTGGTTGCCGCTATATACAGCAGCAACTTCTCTTGCGGCTTAGGTGCGACAAGCGTTGGAGTGGAGGACAGGTATGTCTTCAAGTCCTGCAGCGCAGCCTCCGCTTCCGGAGTCCATTTCATTGGACCTGCCTTTTTCAAAATTTTGGAAAATGGCAGGGCGCGCTCAGCAGATCTAGAGATAAACCTGCTGAGAGCAGCCACGCAGCCGGCAAGCCTTCGTACATCCTTGATGCGCTTTGGTGCTTCGATCTGCTCGATGGCTTTGATCTTGTCGGGATTGGCTTCGATTCCCCGCTGAGACACGAAGAACCCGAGAAGCTTGCCGGAAGGAACTCCAAACACGCACTTCTCGGGGTTAAGCTTGAGGTTGATCTTGCGCAGGTTTGCCAATGTCTCATCTAAATCTTGAATCAAGGTCGCTTTGTCCTTGCTCTTGACCACTATGTCATCCATGTAAGCTTCCACATTTCTGTGTATTTGTGGTTCAAAAGCATGGTGAACTACCCTTGCGAATGTTGAACCAGCATTCTTCAAACCAAAAGGCATCCGTACGAAACAGTACGTGCCACATGGGGTGATAAATGCTGTTTTCTCTTCATCTTCTTCTGCCATGAAGATCTGATGGTATCCTGAGTATGCATCAAGAAATGAAAGCAAATCACATCCGGCTGTGGAGTCAACAATCTGGTCAATACGCGGCAAGGGAAATGGGTCTTTGGGACAAGCTTTATTAACATCAGTGAAGTCAATACAAAGTCTCCATTTCCCGTTAGCCTTGCGCACAACAACAGGATTGGCCAACCACGTGGGATGGAGTACTCCTCTGACAAGGCCTGCTGCTTCCAACTTCTTGATTTCTTCTGCGATAAATTCTTGGCGCTCAACTGCCTGCTTCCTGACTCTTTGCTTGACGGGTCGCGCATGAGGACAGACGGCAAGGTGGTGCTCAATCACTTTCCTGGGAACACCGGGGATATCAGACGGTTGCCACGCAAACACGTCGACATTCGCCCGCAGGAAAGCAACGAGCGCGCTTTCCTATTTGGGGTCAAGAGTGGCGCTGATAGTGAAGGTACCACCAGCGCCATCCTCCTTGGCGGACACCTTCTTGGTCGCAGGTGGAGCTACCATCGCCTTCTTGCACTTGCTGGTGGAGCTCGATGGTACGTCCTCGATGGTAGCGCAGCACTCCGAAGAGGTGCGCTTGCCGGAGTGGGCATCAGAGCTCTTGCCGGACTTGGTCTTCTTCTTCCCCCCGGGAGCTTCAGCGGCAAGTGTCCTTCATTCTGCTGCGGCTGCTGCTTCCCGGTAGATCTTGTCGGCACAGATAAGAGCATCCTTCTTGTCGCCAGGGACAGAGATGACACTTATTGGGCCTGGCATTTTTAGTACGTTGTACGCATAGTGAGAGGCTGCCATGAACTTGGAGAGTGCTGGACGGCCAAGGATTCCATTGTAAGGTAATGGAAAATCGGCAACGTCAAACGTGACCCTCTCAGTCCTGAAGTTCAGCTCACTGCCAAATGTTACCGGCTACGTGATCTTTCCCTTTGGCTTGCTCCTTCCCGGGTTGATTCCTTGAAATGTGCCGGTCTCTTCGAGCTCGCTGTCAGGGATCTGGAGCTTCTGGAGCACCATGGAGGAGATCAAGTTCAAGCCGGCCCCGCCGTCAACTAGCATCTTAGTGACCTTGAGGTTGCGGATTGTTGGTGAAACCAACATCGGCAAGCACCCGACCGCAGTTATGCGATCCGGGTGGTCCTCAATATCAAAGATGATAGGCGTGCTGGACCATTTCAGAGGCTTGCGTGACTCGACGGGCGGTTCCGCTGCATTAACTTCCCGCATCCACTGCTTGAGCTGGCGGTGCGAGGCATGCAGAGAAGCACCACCGTCAACGCACAGGAGCTCTGTAGCTTTCTGGAACTCCTGCTCATCAGTCTCCTCATCATCCATATCTTCATCGTCGCCGTCATCTTCTTCTTTGTCGCGGCCGCGAGGAGGTCTGTCTCCTTGCCGCTGCTTGGCCTTGCCGCGGCGTCCTCCTCGGCCGGGACGTTTCTTGCCGGATCCACCAGCCCCTTCCTGGGCCTTCTCCTTGTCGCGCCGCTCGTATTCAGCTTTCTGTTGCTCAACAAGCTGCTCGACCCTCTTGTAGTTCTGAAGATCATGGCCCTTGGTGCAATGAATCTTGCAATACTGCTTGTTGGTGCCGTCCTGCTTGTCGGCGACCGCTACCTCCGCGGCAACCTCCTTGCCGGAGTTGCCAACTTTGGCTTCCTTGGCGCCGCCACCGTTGCCGGACTGCTCAACAACTAGCACTTCTTTGCCTTTCCTCCTTCTGTTGTTCCGCCGCCGGTTTCTTCTTGTCGGGGCAGCATCTTTGCTGTCAGATCCCCCTGCTCCTATATTTTCTCCGAGGAGTCTCCTCCCTTCCTCAGCACGCGCGCACTTGTCGGCCAGTGCATATAACTCACTGACGTCCCTGATCTTGCACATAGCCATTTCCTCCCGCATCCTGCGGTTCCGCACGTTCTGATGGAACGCGCTGATCACCACGGCAGGGTGGACGTCTGGGATGTTGTGCTGCACGATACTGAATCTCTGGATGTACTTGCGCAGGGGCTCTCCTTCCTTCTGGGCGAGCAAATGAAGATCACTCTCCTGGCCATGAGGCTTGTGTCCGCCAGTAAAGGCGCCGACAAATTGATGGCACAGATCAGCCCAAGAGGATATGGAGTTGTCCGGCAAGTGCATGAGCCAGGATCTGACATTGGGCTTGAGCACCAGCGGGAAGTAGTTGGCAAGGATCTTGTCATCTCGTCCCCCGGCAGCTTGCACCGCAATGGTGTAGATGCTGAGGAACTCTGACGGATGCGTCTTGCCGTCGTACTTCTCCGGTATGTCTGGCTTGAAGTTCTTTGTACTGGGCCACTGGACTTGCCGCAGCTCACGAGTGAACGCAGGACAACCTACCGCGTACGGCAGATCGCCTGGTTCCTCTGGCGCATGCATGTCAACAGAGGGCCCAGCGCGCTTGTCGGATTGACTTCGCGCTTCTCTTTGGCGCTCGATGCGGGTTTGAGCGTCTTCTTGTTGTCGATCATGAAGAACTTGACGCTGATCGCGATGAGCTCGTGGATCCGACAATGCAGTGGAGTCGCTGTTGAGGTGGATCTGACGAGTCGGCGATCTTGGCCTTCGGGGCGGTGATTGCATGGTAGTTGCACCTCCGCCCGTTTCGTCGCCACCGGCTCGCGTCCGACGGTCCTGCGGTGGCGGCGACGCGCTCGGCCGCCGTGGAGTGTCGCCGTTGGCGTAGCCGATGAGACTCTGAATGGTGGCCCTCCATTCGTCGATCTTGTCCGACGTTGGAGGGTAATCTAAGAGAAGTTGAGCTCGCGCCAAAGCTTCTGCTGGAGTGGTGGGTGGCAGTGGCGGGCGGCGCGAGGAGCGGGACGTGCTCGAACTTCTAACTATTTTAGAAGGAGCAGTATCCCATCCAGGCGACCGTGCCCCGCTCGTGCCAGCATACTGGCGTGCATGCTGGTCTTGAGCGCCCCAAGATCCACCAGCTTGGCCTTGGTCTATCATGCGCATGGTGCTGCGAGCGCCATGGTGCTGCTGATCTTGCGCCTCCTGAGAGTGGCGCGGAACATGTACAGTCGCCGAGGTTTGTGCAGCCTTGTCCTTGGACTTGGCAGCACTATGAGCACCCTCATCGACGACTGTTCTTCCGCCGGCGTCCACTCCACCACCCGTTTGCTCCAACGGTGGCGGAAATGACGTGGACGGAGCGGCTGCTGCCGAAGTCTTCTTCTTCGGTGGCATGTTGATGAAGGGAATGAAGATCTAGCTCGTGTGAACACCGGATCAGGTTCACACAATCTCGACGCCCCCTACCTGGCATGCCAAAGATGTCGGGGGAAACTGATCCTCGAGCACCTATGGGGCCGGCGGACCGGGCCCCTTTCGGTTCGGAGGGGGGCGGAGATCACGCGAAGAGCAGATCGAGGCGAGGCACACGAGCAGTTTTACCCAGCTTCGGAGCTCTCCGGAGAGATAACACTCCTACTGCTGCTTGTCTGATTGTATTATCTGGTGTTTTTGCTCTCTAAAGCGAGAGCATGATGTTCTCTAGGCTACGGATGGGTCGAAGCAAACCGTCTGAGGCTTCGAACCTATGAGCTGAACCCCCTCTACGTTGCGCATGGGCCTCCTTTTTATACGCTAAAGGGGTCACCGACAGGTGGCAACGCAGAGGAGGGTAAAAACGTAAAAAGCGAGGTAGTTGATACAGTTTTTTGCACAGTGTACCCTACCTAACCCTGACGGCAGGGGACAAGGGCATTAAATGCCCGTCTGTGTCGCCCGAACAGTGCAGAAAAGGACCGTTAAGGGCGCCACCGTTCGCCACGATGGTGATCTTGTCAGCTTCGCATGCCACTGCGCACCGCTGGCTGCACAGCCTCCCGCCACGCACGTCCGGAGAGGCCCCCAGAACGACACATTGGTGGATGCGCTGGAGCGTGGACGCAGAGTGGCCGCCTGCCGCGGCAAGCGCTTTGCCGCTGTTGTTATCTTGTCGGGTCCGGAAGCTTGTCGCTCACCGGGCTTCGAGGTACCTTGGTTTGTCTTCCCGGTAAGCTCCTCTTGCCGGGGCCTTGTTGCCTTGCCGGAGCGCGTGGCGCGTCGCGGCAAGTTCATTGGAGCGTCTTGGTTGGCCTTCCCGGCAAGCTCCTCTTGCCGGGGTCTTGTCTCCTTAGCTTAAATACTTTGTTCTTGGATGGCTCCAAGGGAACCTTGGGGGGATCTTGGCGATCACCCGGCAAGCCTTTGCCGCGGGGTGCTGCAACTGCCCGTGCACAAGTTCGGGGTACTAGGGTACCCCTAATCTAGTACACCGACAGAACATAAGTATAAAATAGTCAAAGCAATGTAACTTCGTTGGAGCCTATATCCAACCAAGGTACACATGCATGTGTAATAATAATAACCTATGTCAACATATTTTTTTTGTGGGTTATGTCAACATATTCAATATTATTGTTTGATATATCAGTTTGCCACATATTTTTTGTATCTAATATTAAAATTGCTAGCCCGTGCAAGTGCACGGGTTGAGGGCTAGTTAGGATTAATTTCCCAATTTAAGCAAATTACCATGCTGTTTAAGACTCCCAAAATAATATAACTGAAGCATGATAGAATAATAGTTTCTATAAAACAAATCCACCACCGTGCTCTAAAAGATATATGTGAAGCACTAGAGCAAAAACTATATAGCTCAAAATATATAAGTGAAGCGCATAGAGTATTCTAATAAATTCCGAATCATGTGTGTTTCTCTCAAAAGGTGTGTACAGAAAATATGATTGTGGTAAACTAACAAATAAAGACTCAAATAATACAAGACGCTCCAAGCAAAACACATATCATGTGGTGAATAAAAATATAGCCCCAAGTAAAGTTACCGATGGAAGTAGATGAAAGAGGGGATGCCTTCCGGGGCATCCCCAAGCTTTGTCTTTTAGGTGTACTTAGATTATATTGGTATTCCATGAGCATCCCCAAGCTTAGGCTCTTGACACTCCTTGTTCCATAATCCATCAAATCTTTTACCCAAAACTTGAAAACTTCACAACACAAAAGTTAACAGAAAATCTCATGAGCTCCGTTAGCGAAAGAAAACAAAACACCACTTCAAGGTACTGTAATGAACTCATTATTTATTTATATTGGTGTTAAACCTACTGTATTACAACTTTTCTATGGTTTATAAAATCTTTTACTAGCCATAGATTCATCAAAATAAGCAAACAACACACGAAAAACAGAATCTGTCAAAAACAGAACAGTCTGTAGTAATCTGTAGCTAACGCAAGTTCTGGAACCCTAAAAATTCTAAAATAAATTGCTGGACGTGAGTAAACTATCTATTAATCATCTGAAAAAATAATTAATTAAATAGAACTTTCCAAATAAAATGGCAGCAATTCTTGTGAGCGCTAAAGTTTCTGTTTTTTACAGCAAGATCAAAAAGACTTTCCCCAAGTCTTCCCAACGGTTCTACTTGGCACAAACACTAATATAAACACAAAAAACACAACCAAAACAGAGGCTAGATAAATTATTTATTACTAATCAGGAGCAAAAATCAATAAATAAAAATAAAATTGGGTTGCCTCCCAACAAGCGCTATCGTTTAACGCCCCTAGGTGGGCATAAAAGCGAAGATAGATCTAGGTATTGCCATCTTTGGTAGGCAATCCATAAGTGGCTCTCCTAATAGATCCATATGGTAATTTAATTTTATTTCTAGGGAATTGTTCCATGCCTTTCCTTAACGGAAATTGGAATCTAATATTCCCTTCCTTTATATCAATAATTGCACCAATCGTTCTAAGGAAAGGTCTACCAAGAATAATAGGACATGGAGGATTGCAATCTATATCAAGAACAATAAAATCTACGGGCACATAATTCCTATTTGCAACAATAAGAACATCATTAATTCTTCCCATAGGTTTCTTAGTGGTGGAATCCGCAAGGTGCAAGTTTAAAGAGCAATCATCAAAATCATGGAAACCTAGCAAATCACACAAAGTCTTTAGAATCGTGGAAACACTAGCACCCAAATGACACAAAGCATAGCATTCATGATATTTAATTTTAATTTTAATAGTAGGTTCCCACTCATCATAAAGTTTTCTAGGGATAGAAACTTCCAACTCAAGTTTTTCTTCATAAGATTGCATCAAAGCATCAACGGTATGTTTGGTAAAGGCTTTATTTTGACTATAAGCATGTGGAGAGTTTAGCACAGATTGCAACAAGGAAATACAATCTATCAAAGAGAAATTATCATAATTAAATTCCTTGAAATCCAAAATAGTGGGTTCATTGATATTTAAAGTTTTGATCTCTTCAATCCCACTTTTACCAATTTTTGCATCAAGATCTAAAAACTCTGAATTTTTGGAACGCCTTCTAGGTAAAGGTGGATCATATTCAGTTCCATCATTATCAAGATTCATATTGCAAAAAAAATATTTAATATGAGACACATCAATAACTTTTAGATCTACATCTTTATTTTCATGGAAACTAGAAGAACACGCTTTTATAAAGCAATATTTCTTAGCACGCATCCTAGCGGTTCTTTCTTTGCACTCATCAATATAGATTCTCATGGCTTTGAGAGACTCATTTATATCATGCTTAGGTGGAATAGATATAAGTTTCAAAGAATCAACATCAAGAGAAATTCTATCAATGTTCCTAGCCAATTCATCAACTTTAAGCAATTTTTCTTCAAGCAAAGCATTGAAATTCTTTTGTGAATTCATAAACTCCTTAACACTAGTCTCAAATTCAGAGGGCGTCTTATTAAAATTTCCATAAGAATTGTTGTAGGAATTACCATAATTATTAGAGGAATTACTAGGATACGGCCTATGATTAAAGTTTCCTCTATACGCGTTGTTACCAAAATTATTCCTACCAACAAAATTCATATCCATAGATTCATTATTATTCTCAATCAAAGTAGACAAAGGCATATCATTAGGATCAGAATAAACAATTTTATTAGCAAATAATTTCATAAGTTCATCCATCTTTCCACTCAAAACATTAATTTCTTCTATCGCATGCACTTTCTTATTAGTAGATCTTTCAGTGTGCCATTGAGAATAATTAACCATAATATTATCTAGGAGTTTAGTAGCTTCTCCTAAAGTGATTTCCATAAAAGTGCCTCCCGCGGCCAAATCTAAAAGATTTCTAGACGCAAAATTCAATCTGGCATAAATTTTTTGTATAATCATCCACAAATTCAAACCATGTGTAGGGCAATTACGTATCATTAATTTCATCCTCTCCCAAGCTTGTGCAACATGTTCATGATCAAGTTGCTTAAAATTCATAATATCTTTTCTAAGAGAGATGATCTTAGCGGGAGGAAAATACTTAGAGATAAAAGCATCTTTGCACTTATTCCATGAATCAATACTATTTTAGGCATAGACGAAAACCAAGCTTTAGCACGATCTCTAAGAGAAAACGGGAATAGCTTCAATTTAACAATATCATTATCCACATCTTTCTTCTTTTTCATATCACACAAATCAACAAAGTTGTTTAGATGGGTAGCGGCATCTTCACTAGGAAGGCCGGAAAACAGATCTTTCATGACAAGATTCAGCAAAGCAGCATTAATTTCACAAGATTCAACATTGGTAAGAGGAGCAATCGGAGTGCTAATAAAATCATTGTTGTTGGTATTAGTAAAGTCACACAATTTGGTATTATCTTGAGCCATCGTGACAGGCAAGCAATCCAACACACAAGCAAACAAGAAACGGGTAAAAAGAGGCAAATAGGGAAAGAGAAGGAGGACAGGGAGAGAGGGAAAATAAAATGGCAAGGGTGAAGTGGGGGAGAGGAAAACGAGAGGCAAATGGCAAATAATGTAATGCGGGAGATAAGGGTTTGTGATGGGTACTTGGTATGTTGACTTTTGCGTAGACTCCTCGGCAACGGCGCCAGAAATCCTTCTTGCTACCTCTTGAGCACTGCGTTGGTTTTCCCTTAAAGAGGAAAGGGTGATGCAGTAAAGAAGCATAAGTATTTCTCTTAGTTTTGAGAACCAAGGTATCAATCCAGTAGGAGGCCACGCACGAGTCCCTCGCACCTACACAAACAAATAAAATCCGCACAACCAACGCAATAAAGGGGTTGTCAATCCCTTCACGGTCACTTACGAAAGTGAGATCTGATAGATATGATAAGATAATATTTTTGGTATTTTTATGATAAAGATGCAAAGTGAATAAAGAGAAATAAAAACGGCAACAGAAATAGCTTGTTAATGGGAGATTAATATGATGGAAAATAGACCTGGGGGCCATAGGTTTCACTAGTGGCTTCTCTCGAGAGCATAAGTATTACGGTGGGTAAACAAATTACTGTTGAGCAATTGACAGAATTGAGCATAGTTATGAGAATATCTAGGTATGATCATGTATATAGGCATCACGTCCGAGACAAGTAGACCGACTCCTGCCTGCATCTACTACTATTACTCCACACATCGACCGCTATCCAGCATGCATCTAGAGTATTAAGTTCAAAAGAACAGAGTAACACTTTTAGTAAGATGACATGATGTAGAGGGATAAACTCATGCAATATGATATAAACCCCATCTTGTTATCCTCGATGGCAACAATACAATACATGCCTTGCTACCCCTACTGTCACTGGGAAAGGACATCGCAAGATTGAACCCAAAGCTAAGCACTTCTCCCATTGCAAGAAAGATCAATCTGGTAGACCAAACCAAACTAATAATTCGAAGAGACTTGCAAAGATAACCAATCATACATAAAAGAATTCAGAGAAGATTCAAATAATGTTCATAGCTATACTTGATCATAAACCCACAATTCATCGGTCTCAACAAACACACCGCAAAAGAAGATTACATCGAATAAATCTCCACGAGAATTGTGGAGAACTTTGTATTGAGATCCAAAAACAGAGAAGAATCCATCTAGCTAATAACTTTGGACCCGAAGGTCTAAGGTAAACTACTCACACATCATCGAAGAGGCTATGGTGTTGATGTAGAAGCCCTCAATGATCGATGTCCCCTCCGGCGGAGCTCCGGAAAAGGCCCCAAGATGGGATCTCATGGGTACAGAAGGTTGCAGTGGTGGAGTTAGGTTTTTGGCTTCGTATCTGGTAGTTTGGGGGTACGTAGGTATATATAGGAGGAAGAAGTACGTCGGTGGAGCAACATGGGCCCCACGAGGGTGGAGGGCGCGCCTAGGGGGGGGGGGGTTGGCGCGCCCCCCTACCTCGTGCCTTCCTGGTTGATGTCTTGACGTAGGGTCCAAGTCCTCTGGATCACGTTCATTCCGAAAATCACGTTCCCAAAGGTTTCATTCTGTTTGGACTCCGTTTGATATTCTTTTTCTGTGAAACTCTAAAATAGGCAAAAAATAGCAATTCTGGGCTGGGCCTCCAGTTAATAGGTTAGTCCTAAAAATAATATAAAAGTGTATAACAAAGCCCATTAATCATCCAAAACAGAATATAATATAGCATGAAGTAATAAAAAATTATAGATACGTTGGAGACGTATCACTGGGCTGTGAGGCCCATTTCGATTTATGGAGCAGACTGTTCTGCCTTGTCCCTCGTAATCAAGGAGGTTCAATATTCGAAGTGGGGGGAGCTGAAGTGTGGTGCATCGCCGGCACCGGATACCTGTCCGGCACGCTGAAGAAGGCTTCCGAAGAGTGGCCTTCTGAATGGTTCTATATCGACGACGTTGCTCTTCCTGACCCAGTCCGTATGGGCCTCCGCGAATTTTCAAGTGCTCTGTTGAAGAAATGCCATAGCTGGCATCCTCGGAGCCTCGAGGAAGAGGATAACGTAGAGGTCAGTCTGCTGCATGGCAAGATTAAGATGCTTGCCCAGTCCGGATTGTCAATAGTTGAGGTAATGGCGATCTCCATAGCGCAGGGGGTCCAACCACTCCAATACAGAGGGCTACCCATGTGGCACTACAATGGGGAAGATGACGCCTCACACTGCGGTCGAAAGGGCCCAAAGACCCCCGCCGCTCTGGCTAAAATATTTGCCAAACTATATAAAAGGGAGAAGGAGGAGTTCACCTGTCTCCAATATCGAGATGGATTTTCCATGTATAATCCTCCTAGCTGGGTAAGCTCCAACTCCATTATTTTACCCCTCTCCCTCAATTATCTTTGACGTGGAGTATCCTATCTACTCATGACAGGAATGGTGAAAGGCTGTCGAAGGGATCCATGACCCTGCCCCTCAGCCGGAGAATCACAACCGGGATCTTGACCCCGGATATGAAGATGATCTGAACATATTTGTGGAGCTCGAGGATGGAATATTCTACCAGACGAGCTATGACGGCACAGATGTACCTATCATCGCCGATTACCCTGGCCTCCTTCCTGCTTCACATGTAAGTAATTTAAAAGGCACTTTCTTCAAAAGAGTTCCCTTACTATGCCTCACCCACCACACTATTCTGTGTTCCAAAGGGGAGGCGCTCAGCACCGCAATATGCACCAGAAGCATCTCCGAGGCGAGCAATGCCCACGCCTGGCACATCTTCGAAGAGGAAGGCAAATGATAACATGGCCGAACCCTCGTCAAAGAGGTAAGGCTTTTCTTTTCAAGAATACCCTTTCTGATCGTCACATCAAATTGTAATGCCATTCGCCGCATCCTATTAGGAAAAGTATCCGCCGGACTGTGTCCGGGGATCCGGCCGGACGTTCCTCCACTAGTTAGGTTCCGGACCCTGCGCAAAGGACGGGGGCTGACACAGGAGTGGTGCCGAACTATCCTTCCACAGAGGATTCAGACGACATGTCTGTCACGAACTCTGAAGTGGAGAGCGCTATGAATCATCGTCATTGGAGGGCCGTTCTTCGTAACCCTGGTTTTTCAGAAGAGGCTTTTGATGCCTTTAATTCATCCGATGCGTACATCCGAGCTGCTTGGGGTGGGCTTGTCAGAGCCATAGACCAGCATCTGAAAGATATGCGGGTAAGCATAGATTTAATAATCATACACCAGTAGCCCTAGAGACTTAAAGTAGTTGATACAACTGATTTAATGATCAATATATAACTAGGTGCTTACGGAGAAGAACAGCCTGTTATCTCAGGAATTAGAAAAGTGTCGGAGCCAGCTAACTGCTGCCAATTCCGAACTGGAGAAATCCAAGAAGGCATCTCCTGGTAATGTTTCCCTCCATCGAGAAAACATAATGGTATACCAATAATGGTAACACGATTACTTACCTCTTAATTGGATCATTAGGTCAACTGCAAGAACAACTGGAAGCCGCTCGAAGTGGAGAACGAGGATCAAAAAAACTGCTAGCCGCAGGCGAGCGTGTGTTAACAAAGGTCATTGTGGAGAAAAACAAGCTCCGGGATTCGAACACCCAACTGGGCGAGGAACTAAAAGATGTACGGGCCCAGCTGGTGGACTCCGTAAAGGAGAATAAAATGTTGCGAGGCGGCATATTCAGTATCTGGTCAAACTTACCTTCGAATAATTCATAGGCAGAAGGGGATGATAGAGTTATATCTGCAGGTATGCTGACCGGTCGTCCCGAAGAGGAGATGTCTGGATCTTCGAGCGATCTGCTACAAGAGCTGTCGCAGGTGCACGAGCAAGCTCGGCAGGCGATGCGAAGTGTTGCCAAGGCCCTATGGCCATCCTCCTCCCCTCCGGGAAAGATGGAGGAGCTGATACAACTATTCAAGGGAGCACGGCATCGCTTTCGACTGTGGAAGATATCGGCCTGTCGGGAAGGTGCACGGGAAGCCTGGGCCATGGTGAAAACACGGTATAGCAAGCTTGATCCGAATCATATGGCTCGAGTCGGACCTCTAGGGTCAGATGGAAAAGAAGTTCCCGTTAATTTGGTATATGACGAAGTAGAAGTAGCCGCCAAGTATTCCCAGCAGGATTGTAAGTTAGACCGCCTGCTGGACGACATAGAGGAGGAAATTTTTGAGTCCTAGTGACTATGTACTTTCCTTGACATATGTGACTCTAGCTGAATTATAATTTTTTTATCATGGCAGACCTTTTCGCTTCGACCTCTGGACCCGACGGTGCGGAGTGTTTCCGAATACCATAGCGGTAAAATAGACCGGGGTATGTGTGGGAACCAGGCGTAGGGGTCATAGTTGCTTGAACAGACAATGTGTATCCGGCTAGTTATGTTATATTACATTATGATTGTAAGAAACATCTTCCAGGGAGAATAGTTCCGTTAGGGGTTCCTTTCCCTGGGTGTGCATGCATTAAAATGCATGTCTGAACTGTTACTGATAACATTACAGTATAGGTAATAATCTGGGGGTTCATAATGGAAGGAATATAAAGAATCTTTAGTCTACCGACCGAGTATGCTCTTAAGAACGCTAGCTTTCGGCTTCACCCAGTCTGAGGTACACACCCAGATGACCCGGCAGTAACAATCGCAGAGATGCTCACTTTATGCCCTAGCCGAACTAACGGGAATGTAGGGCATAAGCACAAGAGCCAGGCAACCCAGCTTAGCCAAAACTTAAGTCATATCGATGCATATAATGGCGAAAAAGGTACATATGAGAAGAAACACATATGTGATGAGCTTGATGCTCGGAAAATAAGCTTTTGTTCGGGAAGCCCCCAGGTATAGTGTACGTACATGCTCAAGGATGTGTACATCACAGGTGCACGGTTTAGCCGTGCGAAAGAGTTTAAGTTCTAGGAAAAATAAAAAAAGGAAAAGAGAGAAAAAAATAAAGGAGACAACAGGGAGAGGGAGGCAAACACATAGTTCGGCGCTAGGCATAGAATCTTCGGAGTCTGGCCGCGTTCCAGGGGTTCTGCTCTAGGCGGTTGTCTGATGCAGCACGCAGGAGGTACGCTCCTCCCGTGAGAACCTCATCAATTATGAAGGGACCCTCCCATATGGGCTTGAGTTTGTCCTTTTTCTTCTCCAGCAAGCGTAAGACGAGTTCGCCGACATTATAAATCTTGGCCCGTACTTCTCTGCTTTGGTATCTTCAGGCCTGTTGTTGATAAAATGTGGAACGGGCTTTTGCAACATCGCGCTCCTCCTCCAGGGTATCTAGGCTGTCCTACTGATCAAGCTCGGCCTCTCTCTCTTCGTACATGCGCACTCGAGGTGAGTCATGGATAATATCGCAGGGCAACACAGCTTCCGCACCATACACCATGAAGAAAGGTGTATATCCAGTAGTGTGGTTGGGCGTGGTCCGCAGTCCCCAGAGTACGGAGTCAAGCTCCTCAACCCAGTGCTTGTCTGATTCTTTCAAAGACCGCACTAGTCTAGGTTTTATGCCGCTCATAATAAGACCATTAGCCCATTCGACTTGACCGTTTGTTTGCGGGTGATAGACAGAGGCGTAATCGAGCTTAATGCCCAGATTAGCACACCAAGTTTTCACCTCATCAGCTGTGAAATTGGAGCCGTTATCAGTGATGATGCTGCGTGGAACACCATAATGGTGCACCACGCCAGATATGAAGTCTATTACTGGCCCCGCCTCAGCCGTTTTGACAGGTTTGGCCTCTATACACTTAGTGAATTTATCCACCATGACCAACAGATACTTTTTCTTATGGCTTCCTCCTTTAAGGGGTCCGACCATATCGAGCCCCCAGACCGCGAAAGGCCAAGTGATGGGGATCGTTTGTAGAGTGATGGGGGCATGTGGCTTTGGTTAGCGAATAGCTGGCATCCGATGCAACGTTGGACAAGGTCCTGTGCATCTGCTCGGGCCGTCGGCCAGTAAAAACCTGTATGGAAGGCCTTGCTAACAAGGGCCCGAGCTGCGGCGTGGTGACCGCCGAGTCCGCCGTGAATTTCAGCCAAGAGCTGCCGCCCCTCTTCCTCGGAGATACATCTTTAAAGAACTCCGGTAGCGCTTTTATTGTAGAGCTCTCCTTCATGAACCTTGTAGGCCTTCAAGCGCCGAACAATGCGGTGAGCCTCATTCTGGTCCTCCAGAAGTTCTTTCCTATTAAGGTAGGCCAAGAAGGGTTCGGTCCATGGGGCAATGACTGCCATGATTAGATGGGCCGATGGTGTTATTTCGGTGGCTGAGCCCCCGATAATATCATTGTGTTCGGATCCAGACTGGTGTTACCGCTCTCCCCTTGCCCCACCACGGACGGCTTAAAGAGCCTTTCCAGAAAGATATTAGGTGGGACAGGGTTGCGCTTAGTGCCAATGCGAGCGAGGACGTCCGCCACTTGATTACTTTCTCGAGCCACGTGATGAAACTCAAGCCCCTCGAATCGAGCCGACATTTTTAGGACAGTGTTGCGGTAAGCCGCCATCTTCGGATTTTTGGCATCAAAATCTCCATTTATTTGATATATTGTGAGGTTTGAATTCCCGCGCACCTCCAGGCGTTGTATGCCCATAGAGACAGACATCCAGAGACCATGTAATAAGGCCTCATATTCGGCTGCGTTATTGGAGTCTGTGTATAATATTTGGAGTATGTACTGGACTACATCTCCATGGGGGACGTTAAAACGATGCCCGTTCCTAATCCTACCAGCATTTTGGAACCATCGAAATACATAACCCAGTTGTAATATGTGCCGTACTCTTTAGGGAGTTCGGCCTCTGTCCATTCGGCGACGAAGTCCGCCAGTACTTGGGATTTGATAGCTCGGCGCGGTTTGTATGTTATGTCGAACGGAAGGAGCTCAATGGCCCTTTTGGCTATCCGGCCCGTAGCATCGAGGTTGTTTATTATATCATTGAGTGGTACTTCGGAAGCCACCGTGATAGAACATTCTTGGAAGTAGTGTCGTAGCTTCCGGGATGCCATGAAGACCGCGTATGCTATCTTTTGATAATGAGGGTACCGGGATTTGCATGGTGTGAGGACGGTGGTAGTGGGAATTTGTGTCCGTCCTGGTCTCGTTCCACGACGAGCACGACGCTCACCACCTGGTGTGTTGCTGATATGTATAATAACATGGGTTCACCGACGTTCGGTGCGGCTAGGATTGGGTTGGTCGCGAGAAGGGTTTTTATTTCTTCCAGTCTGTCTATTGCCGCATCCGTCCACTCGAAGTGATTGGTGCACCGGAGGAGGCGATACAATGGCAATGCCTTTTCCCCCAATCTGGAGATAAAGCGGCTAAAAGATGCCACTCACCGAGCAAGTTTTTGGACTTGTTTAAGGGCTGTTGGTGTGGCCAATTGTGACAAGGCTCGGATTTTTGTTGGATTTGCTTCAATTCCTCTATTGGAAATGATGAAGCCCAGCAGCTTTCCAGCAGGAACACCGAAAACACATTTTCCGGATTGAGCTTGATGTCATATGTACGGAGGTTGTCATAAGTGAGACGTAAATTGTCTATTAGTGAGTCGACGTGCCTAGTTTTAATGACGACGTTGTCCATGTATGCTTCAACTGTCTTGCCAATCTGCTTCTCCAGGCATGTTTGAATCATGCGTTGGTAGGTGGCCCTGACGTTTTTGAGTCCGAAGGGCATGGTGTTGAAGTAGAATGGCCCGTATGGGGTAATGAATGCCGTTGCGGCTTGATCGGACTCCTTCATTTTGATTTGATGGTATCCGAAATATGCGTTGAGGAAGCATAGCAAATCGTGTCCCATGGTGGCATCGATAATCTGGTCGATGCGGGGGAGGGGAAGGGATCCTTTGGGCATGCCTTATTGAGGTCTTTGAAATCGATGCATAGGCGCCAGGATTTATCCTTCTTTGGCACCATCACCAAGTTTGCTAGCCAGTCTGGGTGTTTTATTTCTGTAATGAATCCGGCCTCGATTAGCTTGGCTAGCTCTTCCCCCATTGCTTGATGTTTGGGTTCAGAAAAACGCCACAATGTTTGTTTGACTGGTTTATATCCCCTCAATATGCTGAGGCTGTGCTCGGCCAATCTGCGTGGGATTCCTGGCATATTGGAAGGGTGCTAGGCGAATATATCCCAATTGCAGAAATTCTCATAGTGCGGGGTCGACCGTTGGGTCTAGTCATGCCCCAATAGATGATGTCTTCTTGGGGTCCGTTGGATGGACTTGGAATTTGACTATTTCTTCTGCTGGTTTGAAGGAGGTGGATTTGGGTCGTTTGTCCAAGATTACGTCGTCCTTATCCACCGTGGAGCGTAATGCGGTTAACTCTTCGGCCGCGAGGGCTTCAGATAATGCCTTAAGGGCCAGTGATGCGGTTTTTTTCAGCGCGGAGTGCTATGTCCGGATCACTAGCGAGAGTGATTATGCCGTTGGGCCCCAACATCTTGAGCTTCATATACCCATAGTGAGGTATAGCCTGGAAGCGTGTGAATGCATCTCGCCCCAATAGGGCGTGATATCCGCTGTTGAAAGGGGCCACTTAGAAGGTTAGTTCTTCGGTCTGATAGTTTTCCGATGTGCCCAATACCACGTCGAGGGTGATTTTTCCCGCGTATCGTGCCTCCCGACTAGGAATAATTCCCTGGAAGGTCGTGCTACTTTGCTTGATGTGGCTCCTGTCTATTTCCATTTTACTGAGTGCGTCCTCGTAAATGAGGTTTAGTCCGCTGCCGCCGTCCATAAGAACCTTGGTGAGCCGAAAGCCATCCATGAATGGACTGAGGACCAAGGCGGCTAGTGCCCGGATTGTCTTGAATTTTGGTTCGTCATCGGCATTGAAAGTTATGGCCATGTTGTTCAAGTGTTTGTTGCTGCGATTTGGCAAACTTCGGCAAGGTCGCGGAGTGCCCTTTTACGCTTATTGTTTGAAGGAAAGTCTCGAAGACCGTCAGTACTTTGGGGTCGTCGTCTTCTGGAGGATATTGCTCTGGGTTACTTTTGGTGAGGATATCGTCGCCGCTTTTGGCCACCTGCCGGAGTATCCAACATGCTCTACGACTATGAGTTGATATAGCGTCCGGTGTTGCGTGTAGCTTGCATGGTCCATCAAGCCATCCCTCCAGAACCGTTCCGTGTCTCATAATGGGCTTGTATTTCTTTGTCATTCGGCCGGGCGTGCCACTAGGGTGCGCCCTTTTCACCTGAACGAGGGATTGGGTGGAAACCGGCGGTTCCCAGCAAGCTGCCTGAGTTTTCTAGGCGCTTCCCATTGTGTAGTACTTGTATACTATGGTTGCCAAGTCTGCGAAGCATGATATGTGACGACGGCTGATGGCGTTGAGGATTCCTTCATCCGTGCAATTGCTACGGAATGCTGTGATCGCGTCTTCGTCGTCACAATCTTCGATCTTATCTTTGACAAGGAGGAATCTGGCCCAGAAGTGGTGGGATGTTTCCTTATATTGCTGCCATATTCCCATGAGAGCACTTATGTCTGGGTGGGTGGATTGATGTCCGAACCCTGACCCAAATTAGGATCCGGAGTTTGAAGAATCTTCGGATTTAGTAGTTCAGGCTTCGGGATGTCAGCTGATTTTTTGGGCTTGTCATCCGATTCTATGTTCGGAGGATAGGACATGTCTTTATGCAGGTAGGTATCCAGCCCTTCAAGTTCAGAGATCTGAACGTAGTTCGTCCTTAATATAGAGGATGAGTTGTCGTCTTGCTCCTCTACTACCGCTATTTAATGGGTGATCGGCGGAGTTTTAATTTCTCTCTGGTCGGGTTTAATCCCAATCCGATCATAGTCCGTGGCGACCCCCAAGGCGCTGATACGATCTAGGAGCTCGTTTAAATATGGCAGCTCCACCGGATCCATCTACTTGGAGTACTTAGAGTCAACATGAAGGGGATTTTTGATGACCCGAGAAGCCATCGTCGGCTTGGTGGCCGATCGGGCGGTCATAATGAAGCCGCCCAACCGGAGGGTTTGGCCTGGGGCCAGTGTTCCTCCGGAGGTGACGTTATCCTTGAGAACATGGCAAGCCATCGATCCAATCTTTCAACGGCATAGTGGAATTCTCAATGAAAGCACCAATGTCGGTGTCAAAACCGGCAGATCTCAGGTAGGGGGTCCCGAACTATGCGTCTAGGATCGATGGTAACAGGAGACGGGGGACACAATGTTTACCCAGGTTTGGGCCCTCTCTATGGAGGTAATACCCTACTTCCTGCTTGATTGATCTTGATGAATATGAGTATTACAAGAGTTGATCTACCACGAGATTGTAATGGCTAAACCCTAAAAGTCTAGCCTGACTATGATTATGAGGGATCTATCTACGGACCTAGCCCTCCGGTTTATATAGACACAGGAGGAATCTAGGGTTACACAATATCAGTTACAGAGAAAGGAATATTCATATTTGGTCACCAAGCTTGCCTTCCACGCTAAGGAGAGTCCCATCCGCACACGGGTAGAGTCTTCGGTATTCATGTCTTCACGGCCCATCAGTCCGGCCCATATCCAATAGGTCGGACGCCCGAGGACCCCTTGGTCCAGGACTCTCTCACCAGCGCCTCCTCAAGTCACCGCCATAGCCTGCTGCTCTGGTGAGCAGCTCCTTCCACGACCAACACTCGCTGGTGCAGGAGCTCCATCACCATCTCCATGGGTTTCCTGCCTTCCCTGCAGCCCATCGACGTGAAGGAAATATGCCTTAGAAGCAATAATAAAGTTGTTATTTATATGTCCTTATATCATGATAAATGTTTATTATTCATGCTAGAATTGTATTAACCGGAAACTTAGTACATGTGTGAATACATAGACAAACAAAGTGTCACTAGTATGCCTCTACTCGACTAGCTCGTTGAATGAAAGATGGTTAAGTTTCCTAACCATAAACATGAGTTGTCATTTGATTAACGGGGTCACATCATTAGAGAATGATGTGATTGACTTGACCCATTCTGTTAGCTTAGCATTTGATCGTTTAGTATATTTCTATCCTTTCTTCATGACTTATACATGTTCCTATGACTATGAGATTATGCAACTCCCGAATAGCGGAGGGACACTTTGTGTGCTACCAAACGTCACAACGTAACTGGGTGATTATAAAGGTGCTCTACAGGTGTCTCCGATGGTACTTGCTGAGTTGGCATATATCAAGATTAGGATTTTTCACTCCGATTGTCGGAGAGGTATCTCTGGGCCCTCTCGGTAATGCACATCACTATAAGCCTTACAAGCAATGCAACTAATGAGTTAGTTGCGGGATGATGTATTACAGAACGAGTAAAGAGACTTGCTGGTAACGAGATTTAACTAGGTATTGAGATACCGACGATCGAATCTCGAGCAAGTAACATACTGATGACAAAGGGAACAACATATGTTGTTATGCGGTTTGACCGATAAAGATCTTCGTAGAATATGTAGGAACCAATATGAGCATCCAGGTTCCGCTATTGGTTATTGACCGGAGATGAGTCTTAGTCATTTCTACATAGTTCTTGAACCCGTAGGGTCCGCACGCTTAACGTTCGGTGATGATCGGAATTATGAGTTTATGTGTTTTGATTTACCGAAGGTAGTTCGGAGTCCTGGATGTGATCACAGACATGACGAGGAGTCTCCAAATGGTCGAGACATAAAGATTGATATATTGGACGGCTACATTCGAACACCAGAAGGGTTTCGGGTGATCTCGGAGAAAACCAGAGTGTCGGAGGGGTTATCGGAACCCCCCGGGGGCTAATGGGCCTTGATGGGCCCTAGTGGAGAGAGAGAGGGGCCGGCCAGGGCAGGCCGCGTGCCCCCTCCCCTTGAGTCCGAATAGGACAAGGAAGGGGGGGCGCCTCCCTTGCCTTTCCCTTCTCCCACTCCTTCCTTCCCCCTCTTAGTGAGACTAGGAAAGGGGAGTCCTACTCCCACTAGGAGGAGGACTCCTCCTCTTGGCGCGCCCTCCTAGGGCCGGCCGGCCTCCCCCCTTGCTCCTTTATATAAGGGGGAAGGGGGACACCCCATGGACACACAATTTGATCATTAATCTTTTAGCCATGTGCGGTGCCCCCCTCCACCATAATCCACCTCTGCCATATCGTAGCAGTGCTTAGGCGAAGCCCTGCGTCGGTAGCTTCATCAACACCGTCATCATGCTGTTGTGCTGACGGAACTCTCCCGCGAAGCTCTACTAGATCATGAGTTCATGGGACGTCACCGAGCTGAACATGTGCAGACCACGGAGGTGCCGTACATTCGGTACTAGGATAGGTCAATCGTGAAGATGTACGACTACATCAACCGTGTTGTCATAACGCTTCCGCTTACGGTCTACGAGGGTACATGGACAACTCTCTCCCCTCTCGTTGCTATGCATCACCATGATCTTGCATGCGCGTAGGATTTTTTTGAAATTACTGTGTTCCCCAACAGTGGCATCAGAGCCTGGTTTATGGGTAGATGTTATATGCACGAGTAGAACAAAAAGGAGTTGTGGGCGTGGGTATATACATATTGCTTGCCGTCACTAGTTGATTCCTGATTCAACGGTATTGTTGGATGAAGCGCCCCAGACCGACATTACGCGTACGCTTACGCGAGACTGGTTCTACCGACGTGCTTCGCACACAGGTGGCTAGTGGGTGTCTAGTTCTCCAGCTTTAGTTGAATCGGATTCATTGAACAGGGTTGTTTCTGAAGATCAAAAAGCAATCACTATACCGTGTTGTGGTTTTTGATCCGTAGGTAAGAACAGTTGTCGGTGTTCTGGGAATGGGGGTCCCCAAACTTGCCTGCCTGCGGCCTGCGGCGTGGCTCAAAAGGGGGCCCAGCACGGCCCATCTTCATCAACATAGACTCAAGACCCTCGCGAGGGGCCAAGCCTCGCAGGGCGGACGACTAGGAGCTTCCTCAGGCACGGCCTCATTAGGCTGGCCCGCGAGGAGGCGGAGAGATCAAGGCGGGGTACCTCACGAGGTGCCCGTGACGCAAGCCATGATGACCAAGGGCGCCAGGCGGGCGCCAGCCCGCGCAGTGTCCTCCTTTCCTCTTTGGTGCAAAGGGAGCAAGCGCAGGCGGGAGCATCAAGCAAAGGCGCCCGTTTCGGTGCAACGAAACCAAGACCAGTCCAATGGCAGGGAGGAAGTCATTGTGGAGCCCAAGCCAGCGTCACCACTAGAGTCTTTGGCAGGCGAGGACCAACTTTAGTCAGGATAAGTGTACCAGATGTTCCCCTTCAGAATGGCCAATTGTTGGCGCCCTTCCCGCTCAATATTTGGGAAGAGGCCCAGGGCCTTTGCCTATAAATAGGACCAGCCACCCACAGGGTAGGAGGGGGGAGATCGAATCAGAGGGAGAATCGAGAAGACAGAGAGAGAGAAGGGTGATTGAACTCCTCCCCGTAGTTCGTCGCCCCAGCCAAGAACAGACCCTCGCGAGGCTGTTCTTCCTTGTATTGCTCATCATCATCAGCCCAAGAGGCAATCCACCACACCACACACTGGAGTAGGGTATTACACCACAATGGTGGCCCGAACCAGTATAAACCCTGTGTATCTTGTGCTGTTCTTTCCATAGCTTTGATCTTAGCGAGGCGGAGGGGTGCAGGTAGGTAGAAGGCGAGATCTCCGCGCGCACCCCAGTGTTCGAACCTCAAGGGTCTGCCGGAACCCGAAATCCGACATTTGGTGCGCCAGTTAGGGGTCCGCCAGAATTCGTCTTCCACCACCCCGTTCTCCTCCGACCATAGCGCCCATGTCTGACGCTCGTCGGGCCCACGCTGAGCGCCGGGTCGCTCTCGCTTCCTGCATCGCCCAGACGGCTCCCGTCGGCGAGCGTCCTCACCGTTCCCCGTCACCTGCCGTCAACGCCGCCACCGGCCCAGCGGGGGACAAGCAGCAAGCATCGTCTCAGCATCCGTCCGTGCGGCAAGACGGTCGCACCGCTACTCCCTCGCTCACCCCAGCTGGTTCTTCGTCCCACGCGCTCCGCGCACCCATGGAGGCTCGAGCTACGCTCATCGCGGCAAACGAGCTCCTGCGCTACCGTCCCGTCGACGACGTCTATGAAGAATGGCTCGACCGCGTCGCCGAGCTCGTCCGTGCCGCAGGGGCTCTCCTGCGCCGTCCGTTCCGCTGCACCGCACCCCGCCCCGCGCGGGCGACGAAGCTCCGGCGGTGCCCCGGCCGCCTCCTCCTCAAGAAGGCGCCATGGCTCCAAGGCGCGTGGCCCCTAGGCGGAACCCGCTCCGTCAGGTGCCAACGCGGCAAGAGCAGAGCTGCCAAGAAGTCCCTCGCCCGCAAGAAGCTGCCCGGGCGCTCCCTGCTCCAGCACGTCGCGACCATGCTCCTGCTCCCGCACGTCAAGACCCCGCGTTGCTCCCAGCTACAGTGCGTGGGGACATGCAAGACCAAGCTCTCCGTCACCCAAGGCCTCCCGTGGCCACAGCAGGCTGCCGTGCCTTCACCACCGAGCTACGCAGCGTCGCATGGCCCGGCAAGTTCAAGCCAGACATGCCTCCTCGTTACGATGACACGGCTGACCCTGCGGAGTTCCTCCAGCTCTATGAGCTGGGCATCAAAGCTGCCAACGGAGACGAGAAGGTCATGGCGAACTAGTTTCCCATGGCGCTCAAGGACGGGGCCCGCACATGGCTCCTGAACCTGGCTCCAGGCACGATCTCCTCCTGGGACAAGATGCGCACCCACTTCATCGCCAACTTCCAAGGTACTCGCGACTGGCCACCCGCCGTGAGCGACATGTGCTGCATCAAGCAACAACCCGGGGAAACCCTGCAGAAGTACATCCAGCGCTTCAACAGTGCACGCCTCAAGATTCCCAAGGTGACCGAGGAGGCCATCATCTCAGCCTTCTCCGACGGCGTGCACGATGTCAAGATGAAGGAGGAGCTGGCGATGCATGAAGACCTGTGCACTTCCTTGGAGCTGTTCAACTTGGCAACCAAGTGCGCCAGGGCTGAGGAAGGGTGTCTCTCTCTCCTCGAGCTACCTGCCGCAGACCCAGAAGAGAAGAAGCCTAAGGCCAAGGATGTGAAGCGCAAGGGGGCTGCCGTGCTCGCGGCAGAACCAGACACCAAGCGGGGCAGAGATCAGCCCAAACCTTCCAAGGGCAGTCGGTACTATGTGCACCACGACCTCCACACCCACAACACCAACGAATGTCAAGAGCTCCGAGCCATGCGAGAAGGAAGGATCGGCCGTCGCCCCGACCGCGGTGACCGGGGCTACGGTCGAGGAGGAGGAAGGAAAGCAAGACGCCGGGAAGACCGCGGCCTACGCCAAGGGTGGCGCGATCAACCTCGCGAGGATCGCTGACAAGACCCGCCTCGCGAGGGAGACTGGAGGGATCAGCCTCGCAAGGATCGCCCGCAAGGTAACGCAGGCCTCCCTCCGCTGCCACCGCAGCCAAGGACAAACGAGGACTGCCACCAGGACGAGGGGGCTGGGGGCTTCCAGGAGCCGCGCGCGATCGCCTGCATCCTGGGCAGGGCTCAAGCCCCAGCCTCTCAACGCATCTTCAAGCAGTTCACCCGCGAAGTGAATGCAGTCCTCCCCAAGCTCGAAGCCACGCGCCCTCTCAGGTGGTCGGCGTGCGCCATCACATTCAGCTCAGCAGATCATCTCAAGTGTGCAGCTACAGCCGGAGTCCTCCCGATGCTTTGTTCCCCAATCATCAAAAACGTGGTGGTCACCAGGACCCTCATCGATGGCGGGGCAGGGCTCAACGTCCTGTCCGTGGAAACATTCAACAATCTCCAAGTGCCCTACAGCCAGCTTCAGCCAACCAAGCCTTTCTCCGGAGTCACCGACGGATCCACGGTCCCGATTGGGCAGGTCCGCCTCCCTGTCACCTTCGGGGCACGCGACAACTACCGCACTGAGCTCATCGACTTCGACGTCGCTCACATTCGCCTGCCGTACAACGCCATCCTTGGGTACCCAGCGCTGGCCAAGTTCATGGCCATAACTCACCATGGCTACAACATCCTCAAGATGCCAGGAAGTGGCGGATTCATCACGGTGTCCTGTGAAGAGAAGGACGCGGTGTGTTCCCTAGAACGAGCCTTTCAGGCCGCGTCACTGGAAGACCCGGATCGCGGAAGCAGGAGGCTTCCCGAGACCGCCACCTAGAAGAAGAAGACATCGTCCGGCCCGGCCCCCCAGGAGGCAGGCCCCTCTGGGCCCGCGCCTGCCAAGGGGGAACCTCCTTCTATCGCATAGGAAAGCGCGCCCAGCGCCCTCCTCAGGCAGGGCTCGGGGGCTCTCCCCTAGAGGGCCACCGACCTGGCTAGGGTCACGAGGGAGGCGCTTGGGCACCACATGGAGGCGTGTTTCGAAGCACGTTTCCCTCAAGAAGGAGTAAGGCAAGGAGAGCAAGACCCTTAGGAGTTCGTCAGCAAGGCCATTCAGGAGCTACATGAGTCAAGAGTCATGAAAGGTGGCCGCCGCCTACCAGCAGTGGCTCCCCATCCAGGCGAGGATGGTGGGCTGCGCGTCTGCATCGACATACAAGGGCTCAATCGAGTTGCCTCTCTGGAGCGCCTCTGGCCCTCGCGAGTGGGGCGCTATGGAGGTCCACCCCACAGCTATGTTCGCATGCCTTACAACTTGCCGAACGCGGCTGCCACGTACCAGCGCCTCATGAGGGACATCATGGAGGCTCAAGAGGCCAGGAGTTCCGCAGCCCTGGCGAAGATGGAGATGGTCCGCGAGGAGCCACCAGCACCTCCGAGGCCTCCCGAGGCCCCTGGGCCTGGGGGGGGTTGTGAGGATCGGCTTCCGCAGCCCACCGAGTCTGCTGCACCAACACACTTTTGTCCTCAACATCATCAGGTGACATCTTTCAAGTTTCATTTCCAGCTGGGAGCGCCCCCCACAGGGCTGCATTATTCCCAGGCCGTGTGGGTTCGTCCCAGCGGCATGCATCCCTTTTATTTCATGTTGTTAGCTTACCTTGTTGGGGGCGCCCCTCGGGCTGCATCATCCCCAAGTCGCTCGGGCCTGACCTAGTGATGTCCGCCTTCCCAGCATCTATTTGAATGAATCCACTCCTTCGCGGCTAATGCGTTTGACCTAGTTGCCCGCTCAACTGACGCCAACTGATGGAACTTCTCCCAAACGGCACTACGCTTGCGCATGGGTCCGTCCCTGCAACGCCGACAAACCTGAATGGCTGAGCTCTAGCCGCGGCAGCCCCGCATGGTGCCACCTCGTCAAGCCTTCAGTGCCTCATCGCCCCCCGGAAGCGACCAAACGATGTATCCCTACGCTGCATCTCCAGGGAGCAAGGAAAGGAACTGCTGGAAGATATACACGGTGGAGACTGTGGACATCATTCATCATCACGGACCCTCGTCGGCAAGGCGTTCCGCAGTGGGTTTTATTGGCCCACCACACTCAATGACGCCGTCGAACTAGTGAAAGCTTGTGAGGCGTGCCAGTTCCATGCCAAGCAGATCCATCAGCCGGCAGGAGGCCTGCAGAATATACCCCTTTCGTGGCCATTCGCAGTTTGGGGGCTGGACATCCTGGGCCCGTTTCCTCGGGCGCCAGGGGGCTACCGCTACCTCTACGTCGTCGTGGACAAGTTCACCAAGTGGGCTGAAGTAGAGGCTATCCGCACCATCCCTGCGGGTTCCGCGGTCAAGTTCATCAGGGGCATCGTGAGCCGGTTCGGGGTGCCGAACCGCATCATCACGGACAACGGTTCGCAGTTCACTAGTAACCTCTTCAAAACATACTGTGCTAACCTTGGAACGCAGATATGCTACGCTTCGGTGGCGCACCCCCGAAGCAACGGCCAGGCCGAGTGAGCCAACGCAGAGGTCCTGAGGGGCCTCAAGACCAGGACGTTCAAGAAGAAGTTGGAGGCCTGCGGCAGAGGTTGGTACGACGAGCTTCAGTCCATGTTGTGTTCCATCCACACAACCGCGACCAAGCCGACTGGAGAGACCCTGTTCTTCCTGGTCTACGGAGCCGAAGCGGTCCTCCCTCACGAGGTCAGACGTCGCTCCCCGTGGGTCCTAGCGTTGGACGAGGCGCAGCAGGATGCCATGCAGGGGATGTACCTCATGCTGGGGGAGGAACATCGCTGAGAAGCCGCGCTGTGAGCAGCAAGGTACCAACAAGCACTGCGACGATATCACTGCCACAACATTCGCCCCAGAACTCTCGAGGTAGGAGACCTCGTGCTCAGGCGGGTTCTCTCCAGGGAGGGACTACACAAGCTCTCTCCCATGTGGGAGGGCCCGTTCAAGGTTGTTCATGTTTCCAGGCCCGGCTCCGCGCGCTTGGAGACTCAGGAGGGGGTGCCGGTCCAGAACGCATGGAACATCTAGCACCTCCGGAGGTTCTACCCCTAAAAAGGCCCAGAGCCTGTGAAGAAGGCGAATGCCTATGAAGCTGTCGCGTTTTGGAAAAGGCCCAGAGCCTGTGAAGAAGGCGAATGCCTGTGAAGCTGTCGCGTTTTGGAAAAGGCCCAGAGCCTGTGAAGAAGGCGAATGCCTGTGAAGCTATCGTGTTTTGGAAAAGGCCCAGAGCCTGTGAAGAAGGAAAATTCTTGTGAAGCTGTCGCGTTTTGGAAAAGGCCCAGAGCCTGTGAAGAAGGCGAATGCCTGTGAAGCTGTCACATTTTGGAAAAGGCCCAGAGCCTGTGAAGAAGGCGAATGCCTGTGAAGCTGTCGCGTTTTGGAAAAAGGCCCAGAGCCTGTGAAGAAGGCGAATGCCTGTGAAGCCGTTGCATTTTGGAAAAGGCCCGGAGCCTGTGAAGAAGGCCCACGCCTGTGAAGCTCGCCGCCCGATACACTCTCACGTAATAATGAGATGGGGCTGTACACGCCCCAGAGTCTCAGGAGCGCCGGCCTCAGGCCCTAGGGCTCCCTCCCACGCCCAGTGGTAGCACTTAGCTCCGCGCTGGTGAGAAGACGTTGAAGACTAGATTAGGTGCCGGACGCGGCTTTTTCATTTGCTTTCCGCAGTTGGCTTGTTCATTCTCATTCGAAGTTTTATTGAAGCTGTTGCCGTCTTTGGCTTGTGGTTCTTCGACTTTTCACTCTCCTGCCTCGATTTCTCTTATGCAAGGCCTCACGAGGGGGGCAGCCGAGCGCCCTCGCGAGTGTTCCTGTCCTAGTCGTTCAAAGGTTTCGCGACCTGGGTCCATTACAGGAGCACCCCTCCAGTCCGTGCCCCACGGGCACCGCGACACGAACACAGGGCCTGGGTCGGTCGCCCTCCCACGGCTGGGGCCGGGAACTATCCACGCGCGGGCACGTAGCCGGAACGCACGATAACGGAAGCAAAGCGATGATTAACAGCAATAAGACAAGCACGCCCCCGCGTGGCTTCACGCTACTGTCTTTTTACGCAGGAAAAAGGAAAAGAAAGAACAAATCAGGCGCAGCTCGCCTCACACCAGCCTGCAGGGAAGACTCGAGCTGCCTCTGGGGCTCAGGCAGACTCCCTCTCGCGCTTCACCGAGGCACGACGGCGGGCAGACATGCTACCACCTCCCAAGCAGGTACGACGGCATGGAGGCTGACCGCGGCCACCGCTAGAAGAGTCGCCGCCTGAAGAAGAACCGGAGAAGCTTGGGGAACCCTGAGCGCCGCCAGTCACACGAGTGCTGTCCTCTCCATCATCGCTGGAGTTTGGTTCCCGGCCGAGGTCGTCGTCCTCGGGGCAGCACCCTGCGCGGCGACCATCTTCCCCAAACACCCTCACTTAGAGGTGGCATCGCCGTCAAACTTGAAGTGCAGGGTGCACCGACGGCTCAGGCCACGCGCGCGGGCAAACGTCTGCCAACCGCGGGCCAAGGCCAGGCTCCCGGCTGCGGAGACCTCCAGCGAAGCCCATGATGCCCGGCTACAGCAGCCTTCAGCCTGGAGCCAGAGGCCGCCCGGGGCGCCGGCCAGGAGCTCGCCGAGGAGGAAGCGAGGAAGTGGAAGCCGGGTGCTAGTCGGCTTCGCCGACCACACAACGAACTCCGGCAGCACCTCTGCAGCGCGAAAGCGCGGCCTAGGGGGACGCGTGACCGAAGCACGCCCCCCGGCCGCAGCAGTCCGCCCGTCACCATGCTGGAAATCGTCTCCACGACCGCGGGGAGCTACCGTGGTGGCCACATGATGTTTGCGAGGGCGCCCTCGGCCGCGCTTGGGCGGGGGAGAGGCATGCTCAACCTGGCGAGCCTTCCCCTTCTCTGCGGCCGAGAACCTCCTCGACGGGGCCATGAAGAAGAAGGAGAAGCAAGGGGGGATGAACTGGAAGGGCGCGCGCTGATCCGTACTTATAGCCGGTGAGGGCCAACCGTCGGCCCCCACGATCGCAGGTAATCATGACCCGCTTTGCATGCAGGGACTTGTCCAATCCGTGCAGTTGCCGAGGCGCCATGGGGAAGTGGAGACGCCCACATCCAATCAACCGCCACGCTGCGCCAAAGACCGCAAGCTGTTAGGGCCCGTGGCGCTTCGCTCTTGCCCTTTCGCCTCCCTGCACGACCAAGCCCGGGCGCGCCTTGGGCCCGGGGGCTACTGTGGGCTTTCTGGGAACGGGGGTCCCCAGACTTGCCTGCCTGCAGCCTGCGGCGTGGCTCAAAAGGGGGCCCAGCACGGCCCATCTTCATCAACACAGACTCAAGACCCTCGCGAGGGGCCAAGCCTCGCGGGGCGGACGACACGGAGCTTCCTCAGGCACGGCCTCATCAGGCTAGCCCGCGAGGAGGCAGAGAGATCAAGGCGGGGTACCTCACGAGGTGCCCGTGACGTAAGCCATGACGACCAAGGGCGCCAGGCGGGCGCCAGCCCGTGAAGTGTCCTCCTTTCCTCTTTGGTGCAAAGGGAGCAAGCGCAGGCGGGAGCATCAAGCAAAGGCGCCCGTTTCGGTGCAACGAGACCAAGACCAGTCCAACGGCAGGGAGGAAGTCATTGTGGAGCCCAAGCCAGCATCTCCACCAGAGTCTTTGGTAGGCGAGGACCAACTTTAGTCAGGATAAGTGTACCAGATGTTCCCCTTCAGAATGGCCAATTGTTGGCGCCCTTCCCGCTCAATATTTGGGAAGAGGCCCAGGGCCTTTGCCTATAAATAGGACCAGCCACCCACAGGGTAGGAGGGGGGAGATTGAATCAGAGGGAGAATCGAGAAGACAGAGAGAGAAGGGTGATTGAACTCCTCCCTGCAGTTCATCACCCGAGTCAAGAACAGACGCTCGCGAGGCTGTTCTTCCTTGTATTGCTCATCATCATCAGCCCAAGAGGCAATCCACCACACCACACACTGGAGTAGGGTATTACACCACAACGGTGGCCCGAACCAGTATAAACCCTGTGTCTCTTGTGTTGTTCTTTCCATAACTTTGATCTTAGCGAGGCGGAGGGGTGCAGGTAGGTAGAAGGCGAGATCTCTGCGTGCACCCCAGTGTTCGAACCTCAAGGGTCTGCCGAAACCCAAAATCCGACAATAGTTCTTGCTCAGCCCGTAGCAGCCACGTAAAACTTGCAACAACAAAGTAGAGGACGTCTAACTTGTTTTTGCAGGGCATGTTGTGATGTGATATGGTCAATACATGATGCTAAATTTTATAGTATGAGATGATCATGTTTTGTAACACAGTTATCGGCAACTGGCAGGAGCCATATGGTTGTCGCTTTATTGTATGAAATGCAATCGCCATGTAATTGCTTTACTTTATCACTAAGCGGTAGCGATAGTCATAGAAGCAATAGTTGGCGAGACGACAATGATACTTCGATGGAGATCAAGGTGTCAAGCCGGTGATGATGGTGATCATGACGGTGCTTTGGAGATGGAGATCAAAGGCACAAGATGATCATGGCCATAACATATCACTTATATTGATTGCATGTGATGTTTATCCTTTATGCATCTTATTTTGCTTAGATTGACGGTAGCATTATAAGATGATGTCTCACTAAATTTCAAGGTGTAAGTGTTCTCCCTGAGTATGCACCGTTGCGAAAGTTCGTCGTGCCAAGGCACCACGTGATGATCGGGTGTGATAAGCTCTACGTTCACATATGACGGGTGGAAGCCAGTTTTGTAAACGCAGAATACTCGGGTTAAACTTGACGACCCTAGCATATGCAGATATGGCCTCGGAACACTGGAGACTGAAAGATCGAGCGTGAATTATATAGTAGATATGATCAACATAGTGATGTTCACCATTGAAAACTACTCCATCTCACGTCATAATTGGACATGGTTTAGTTGATATGGATCACATGATCACTTAGATGATTAGAGGGATGTCTGTCTAAGTGGGAGTTCTTAAGTAATTTGATTAATTGAACTTTAATTTATCATGAACTTAGTACCTGATAGTATTTTGCATGTCTATGTTGTTGTAGATAGATGGCCTGTGTTGTTGTTCCGTTGAATTTTAATGTCTTCCTTGAGAAAGCAAAGTTGAAAGATGATGGTAGCAATTACACGGACTAGGTCCGTAACTTCAGGATTATCCTCATTGCTGCACAGAAAGATTATGTCCTGGAAGCACCGCTAGGTGCCAAACCCGCTGCAGGAGCAACACCAGATGTTATGAATGTCTGGCAGAGCAAAGCTGATGACTACTTGATTGTCAGGTTTTGGGTTCCGGCAGACACTTGAGGTTCGAACACTGGGCTGCGCGCGGAGATCTCCACCCTACCGATCTACGTCCTATCCTCTCATGTGAACTAAGATGAAAATGATGAACAACACAAGGGACACGATGTTTATACTGGTTCGGGCCACCGTTGTGGTGTAATACCCTACTCCAGTGTGTGGTGTGGTGCATTGCCTCTGGGGCTGATGATGGACAGTACAAGGAAAGAACAGCCTCGCGAGAGGTGTTCTTGAGCTGCTGCGATGAACTGCTAGGGTGAGTTCAGTCGCCTCTCTCTCTCTCTCTCTCTCTCTCTCTGCTATGGTTCTACCAGATTTCCAACCGTCCCCTCCTTCTGTGGTGGCTAGCTCTATTTATAGAGGCCCTGGGCCTGTCCCCAAATAATGAGTGGGAAGGGCGCCAACAATTGGCCATTTTGAAGGGGAACATCTAGTACAAGTTATCCTGACCAAAGGTGGTCTTTGGCTACCAAAAGCACTGGCGATGACACCGTCTTGGGCTCCACGGTGACCTCCGTCCTGCTGTCCGGCTGGTCTTGGTCTCGTTGCACCGGAATGGTAACCTTTGCCTGATGCCTTGGCCTGTGCTTGCCCCCTTTGCACTAAAGGGGAAACAAGGACAATGTGCAAGCCGACGCCCGCCTGGCGCCCGCCTGGTCTCGATCGTCATGGCATGCTTCACGGGTTCCTCGCGAGGTACTCCTGCCTTGATCTCTCCGCCTCCTCACGAGCCTGCCTGATGAGGCTGCCTCTGAGGAAGCTTCCTGTCGTCCACCCCGCGAGGCTTGGCCCCTCGCGAGGGTCTTGAGATTGAGCTGATGAAGATGGGCCGCGCTGGGCCCCTACTTGAGCCACGCCGCAGGCCATAGGCAGGCAAGTCTGGGGACCCCCGTTCCCAGAACACCGACAGTAGCCCCCCGGCCCACGGCGTGCGCGGGCTTGGCCTAGTAGGACAACGAAAGGGCAAGCGCGAAGCGCCGCGGGCCCTATCAGCCTATGGCCTTGGGCGCCATGTGGCGACTGATTGGACGTGGGCGACTGCGCTTCCCCACGATGCATTGGCGACCGCATGACTTGATAAGTCCCTGAATGTAGAGAAACCGGTCATGATTACCTGCGATCATGGTGCACGGTGGTTGGCCTCCTCCGGCTATAAGTACGGGGCTGGGCAACCCCCTTCGGCCCGTCCCTCCTTGCTGCTCCTTTCCTTCTTCTCGATTACTCGTCGCCCCCATGGCTCCAAAGAGATTCTCGGCCGCGGAGAAAGGAAAGGCCCCCCAGACTGGGCCTGGCTCCCCCCTGGCCAAGCGCGGCCGAGGCCGCCCTCGCAAGTATACCACAGTCCCCGTGGTGGCCTCCCGCGGCTAGGGAGGTGGTTCCCGGCGCGGTGGTGAGCGCCAGGTTGCCGACGGGGGGCCCGCCGTGGGTGTGCGCCCCCCTAGGCCACACTTTCGCTCTGCGGAGGTGCTGCTAGAGTTCGTCGTGTGGTCGGCAGACCCATCCAGCACCAGGCTCCAGCTCCCCCATTTCTTCGTAGATGAACTATCGGCCAGCGCCCGGTGCGGCTTCTGGCTCCAGGCAGACGGATGCTGCAGCAGGGCCTCCTGGGCGTCGCTGGAGGTCTCCGTTTCTGGGAACGGGGCTCTGACACGCGGCTGGCAAATGTTTGCCCGCGTGCGTGGCCTGAGCCGGTGGTGCACCCTGTACTTCAAGTTTGATGGCGACGACACCCTCTACTTGAGGGTGTTCGGAGAAGACGGTAGCCTTGCCGGGTGTTGCCCTGAAGATGATGACCGCGGCCGCCTGCCCAGCCCTGGCTCTGACCAGGATGAAGATGGCTACTGGCGTACAGGCGGCAGTGCTCGGGGTTCGCCGAGCTTCGGCAACCCCCTCTCAGGCAGCAGCTCCTCCAACGGTAGCCGCGACCAGCCTCCTCGCTGTCGCGCCCGCTTGGGTGAAGGTAGCGGGTCAGCCCGCTGTCGAATCTCGGTGAAGCGAGAGGAGGGATCCGCCTGAGCCCCAGGAGTAGCTCGAGCCTTCGCTGTGGGTTGGCGCAGGACGAATCGCGCCTGTTTTGTTTTCTTCCTTATCCTGCACAAAAAATAGTAAGTAATGTAGGGCCCCGCGGGGGCGTATTAGAACTGTTGTTGTCTAACCATTGCATTGTTTCCGCTATTTCTGCGCCGTGTTTTCGCACCGCGCTCCCATGTGCGGGAACTATTTTAGCTCGGTGGGGCTTGGCGCGGTCCTCGCCTCCCGAGGTCGTGGCCTCCTCGTGCGCTTAGTGCCCTGCAAGGATTAGTAGGAGGGGTAACTTATGGTCTTAGTTGTGGGGGCGATTGGCCCAGGTCCTGCGCTCGTGTCACGATGCCCGTGGGGCACGGACTGGGAGGGGTGCTCCTGCAGAGGACTCGGATAGGAAAGCTCCAAATGACCGGGGCAGAAAACACTCATGAGGGCGCCCGCGATCCTCCCTCGCGAGACTTCACGAGAAAAAACGAGGTGAGCGAGCGAGAAAGACAAAGAGCCACAAGCCAGGAACGTCAGCAACTCCAATAAAAACTTCAAACGGGAATAAACAAGCCAACTGCAGAAAGCAAATGGGAAAGCCGCGTCCGGCGCCTATTCTAGTCTTCGACGTCTTCTCACCAGCGCGGAGCTAAGTGCTGCCACTGGGCGTGGGCGGGAGGCCCCGAGGCCCGAGGGTGGCACTCCGGAGACTCCGGGGCGTGTACAGCCCCACTCATTATTATGTGAGAGTGTCACGGGTGGCGAGCTTCACATGCATTGGCCTTCTTCACAGGCACCGGGCCTTTCTTGAAATGCGGCAACTTCACATGCGTTCGCCTTCTTCACATTCTCCGGGCCTTTTCCAAAACGCAGCGGCTTCACAGGCATTCGCCTTCTTCACAGGCACCGGTCCGTTTCCAAAAGGCAGCGGCTTCACACGCATTCACCTTCTTCACAGGCACCGGGCCTTTTCCAAAACGCAGCGGCTTCACAGGCATTCGCCTTCTTCACAGGCACCGGGCCTTTTCCAAAATGCAGCGGCTTCACAGGCATTCGCCTTCTTCACAAGCTCCGGGCCTTTTCCAAAACGCAGCGGCTTCACAGGCTCCGGGCCTTTTCCAAAATGCAGCAGCTTCACAGGCATTCGCCTTCTTCACAGGCATCGGGCCTTTTCCAAAATGCAGCGGCTTCACTCAGGGGTAGAACCTCCGGAGATGTTGAATGTTCCATGGGTTCTGGATGGGTACTCCCTCCAGAGTCTCCAAGCGTGTGGAGCCAGGCCTGGAAACATGAACAACCTTGAACGGGCCCTCCCACATGGGAGAGAGCTTGTGCAGCCCATCCCTGGAGAGAACCCTTCTAAGCATGAGATCCCCTACCTCAAGGGTCCTAGGGCGGATGTTGCGGCTGTGGTATCGTCGTAGCGCCTCTTGATACCTTGCCGCTCACAGTGCGGCTTCTCGACGGTGTTCCTCCCCCAACATGAGATCCGTCCCCCGCATGGCGTCTTGCTGAGCTTCATCGAATGCTAGGACCCGTGCGGAGCGACGTATGACCTCGTGAGGGAGAACAACCTCCGCTCCATAGATGAGGAAGAACGGGGTCTCGCCAGTCGGCTTGGTTGCTGTCGTGCGGATTGACCATAGCACGGACAGGAGCTCGTCGTGCCAGCCCCTACCACAGGCCTCCAGCTTCTTCTTGAAGGTCCTGGCCTTGAGGCCCCTCAGGACCTCCGCGTTGGATCGTTCAGCCTGGCCATTGCTCCGGGGGTGTGCTACCTAAGCGTAGCATATCTGCATTCCAAGGTTAGCACAGTACGTTTTGAAGAGATTACTGGTGAATTGTAAACTGTTGTCAGTGATGATGCAGTTAGGCACCCAAACCGGCTCACGAGGCCCTTGATGAACTTGTCTGCCGAGCCTGCCGAGATTGTGCGAACAACTTCCACCTCGGCCCACTTGGTGAACTTGTCCACATTGACGTAGAGGTAGGGATAGCCCCCTGGCGCCCGAGGGAACGGGCCCAGAATGTTCAACCCCCAAACTACGAACAACCAGGACAGGGGTATGGTCTGCAGACCCCCCGTAGGCTGATGGATCTGTTTAGTGTGAAACTAGCAGGCATCGCAAGCCTTCACCAGCTCAACGACATCGCTGAGTGCTGTGGGCCAGTAGAACCCGCTACAGAACGCCTTGCCGACGAGGGTTCGTGACGACGAGTGGTGCCCGCAGTCTCCGCTGTGTATGTCCACTAGCAGTTCCTTTCCTTGCTCCCTGGAAATGCAACATAGGGACACGTCATTTGACCGCTTCCTGTAGAGCTCGCCATCCTGGATGCAATAAGCCGTGGCCTGCCATGCCACACGCTCCGCCTCCTCCTCGTTCTCCGGCAGAATCCCATGCATCAGGTAGTCCTTGAGCTCTGGGATCCAACATCCCTCCTGAGGCTCCAACTCCAGGAGCAGGCGTGCCCCTAATGCCGGGACGCAAACCGGAGCTCCCGAGGCAGGCGGCTGAGGAGGCTCCTCCCTTGGTTGCGCCGCGCCTGATAGCAACGGTGTCGCCGAGGGCTTGAAGAGCCACTCCTCGAAGACGCCAGGTTCCTGTGGCAGCTGCCTAGACGCCCTCTTGGAAATGTCGTCAGCCTCCTGATTGGTGCCGCGAGGCACATGCTGCAGTTCCAGTCCCCAGAACTGTTTCTCCATCCTGCGGACTTCAGCGAGGTAAGCTTCCATGTGCTCGTCCTTCGGCTCGTATATCTTGTTGGAGAAGTTGACGAGGAGCTGTGCATCGCCCTTGATGGTGATGCGCTTTACCCCTAAGGCGATCGCGGCTTTCAAGCCTGCTATCAGGCCTTCATATTCTGCTATGTTGTTGGAGACCAAGCAGAGTTACATGGCGTAATAGAGTTTGTCCTGAGTACGGGACACAAGCACTGCGCCAGCTCCTGCACCGTGTCGGGAGAACGCCCCATCGAAGTACATGACCCAGCCGTCCGGTGCTTCACTTCCCGGGGAAAGTGATCGGTCTTCGCCTGCCTCGAGACCCGGCGCTTCTGGCCATTCTGCCACGAAATCTGCAAGTGCGGCTCCCTTAATAACTCTGGTCGTGCTGAATTCTAGCTGAAATGCCTGTAGCTCAATGTTCCATTCGGCGACCCTTCCAGCTGAGTTGGGGCTCCTGAGCACTCTTTCTAAGGGGTATGCTGAGACGACCTTGATGGGATGCCCTTGGAAGTAGTGGTGCAGCTTGCGCGAGGCCACTAGTAGTGCGAGGAGGAGTTTTTGAGGCATGGGATACCGTGCCCTTGCGTCCCGTAGCACCGTGCTGACGAAGTACACATGATGCTCGACGAGGTTGAGGGTGTTGGCGCTGCTTGTGTCCTCCAGAGGTCGAGACATCTCTAGAGACGACGGAGCCCCCGGGGCTTGGTCACCAAAAGAGGCCTCTCTTGCTCCGGGTGCATTCTCCTACTGCGGCTGTCCCTTTCCGGCTATGGTTGTGGCCTTCGCGAGGCCCTCCTGGCTCTGCTTTGCTTCAGTTCGGACGGTCGATGCGGCCTTGGCACAACGCTCCTCCCTGACTGCCACCAGGCTGTGCTGGTAGAGTAGGGGGTGGCCGCAATGTAGAGCACCAGGGGCTCCTAAGGACACGGAGTTACCATCACTGGTGGACTGGTAAGGTACCTCTTGAGGTCTTGGAATGCCTTGTCGGCCTCTTCAGTCCATTCGAAGGGGCCCTTTTTCTTCATCATCTTGAAGATGGGCAGGGCTCGTTCCCCCAGCTTGGAGATGAAGCGCGCCAACGCAGTCACACGCCCGGTGAGCTTCTGCATTTCTCTGAGGGTCCTCGGCGGGCTCATATCTTCGACCGCCTTGACCTTCTCCGGGTTGCCCTCGATGCCCCTGTGGGATACGAGGAAACCCAGGAGCTTGCCCGAGGGGACTGCAAATACGCACTTCTCTGGGTTGAGCCATAGGTCCACTTCATTGAGGCTGGCAAAGGTTTCTTCCAGGTCTTGTATCAGGGTTCTTGCCTCACGAGACTTCACCACAATGTCATTAACGTAAGCCTCAGCGTTCCTCCCAAGCTGCCGGCCTAAGGCGATGTGCATCAGCCGCTGAAAGGTCGCGCCTGCGTTGCGCAGCCCAAACGGCATGAACGTATAGCAGTACACTCCACACGGGGTCAGGAAAGCCGTCTTCTCCACGTCTTCTACCGCCATCTTGATCTGGTGATAGCTCGAGAAGGCATCCAGGAAGCACAATAGGTCGCACTCTGCGGTGGAGTCAACTATCTGGTCGATGCAGGGGAGCGGAAATGGATCCTGCGGGCAGGCCTTGTTGAGGTTGGTGAAGTCGACGCGCATGCGCTCTTCACCCCCTTCTTTGTTACGACAACAGGATTAGCCAGTCAATCGGGGTAGCGGACCTCGCGGATAACCCCTGCTGCCTCTAGCTTCCGGGTCTCTTGAATGATGAAAGCCTGTTTCTCAGTAGACTGCCGCCTTGGCTTCTGCTTCACCGGGCATACATTGGGGCACACGTTGAGGTGATGCTCAATCACTTCCCTTGGGACCCCTGCTAACTGATCTGGCTCCCACACGAACACCTTCTTGTTCGCACGCAGGAACCTGATTAGGGCCTTCTCCTGCTCGGGCTCGAGGTTGGCCCCGATGGTGAAGGTGGCGCCAGTGGACCCGTCCTCGTCGACTGGTACCTGCTTGGTTTCCGCCTTGTCTTGGGTGAACAACTACTTCTTTTTAGCCGGCGCAGCCCCCTTGGGCTCAGGGGCGTCGGTGCTAGTGGGCTACGCCACCGCATCGCCCTGAAAACAAGCCGGAGCACATGCAGCGCATCCCTTGTGTCTCCTGACACGGTGAGGGCGCCGCTGCTCCCGGGCATCTTCATGAGGTTGTATGTCGGGTGAGTTGCTGCCATGAACCGAGCCAAGGCCGGATAGACCAGGATGGCATTGTAGGGGAAGCCGATAGGGGCGATGTCGAAGTCGATCAGCTCCGTGCGGAAGTTGTCGCAGGTGCCTAAGGTCACTGGGAGGCAGATCTGTCCCAAGGAGGCGGTGGAACCGGCTCCGACGCCCAAGAAAGGCCTGCTGGGTTGGAGCCCCTCCAGCGGCACGTGGAGTAGGCTGAAGGCCTCCACCGAGAGCATGTTGAGGCCGGCACCACCGTAGATGAGGGTCCTGGTGATGGCTACCTGGCAGATGGTGGGGGTGCACAGCATCGGGAGCGCGCCCGAACCAATGGGGTTGAAGGGGTGGTCCTCCGAGTCGAAGGTTAGATCGGCCTCGAGCGCCATCCAGCCCGGGGGGCTTCTTGGCGCCTGGAGGCGGTGCTGATCCGGCGGGCGAACGGCTTGACGTGATGACTCGAGGGTGGTGCCTGGGAGCCACCCAGGAGAGCTGCGACGACGGGCGGCGCTGGTGCGGTGAAATGGGCAAGGAAGAGGTCGCGCAGCTCCTCCCAGGAGGTGATAGAGGCCGTCGGCAGGTGGAGGAGCCACGCACGCGGGATGCCCTTGAGGGCCATGGGTAACCAGTTGGCCATCACCCGATCGTCGCCCCTGGCTTCGAGGACGGCCTCCTCGTACGCCATCAGGAAAATCATCGGATCCGTCGCGCCGTCGTAGCGCGGCGGCATCTCGGGCCTGAACTTGCGCGGCCACTGCAATTGCCGCAAGGCGGGGGCCAAGGCCCGGAGCCCCCTGGCCCCAGTGTCGGCATCCGTTGCCGGAGCGGGCGGCGCGTTGTCCGCCATGAGGGCGGGATGCGATGTCGGGGGAGAGCGGGTTGTCAGGATGGAGGACTCCGGCGCACCCCTACCTGGCACGCCAAATGTCGGGTTTCGGGTTCCGGCAGACCCTTGAGGTCCGAACACTAGGGTGCGTGCGGAGATCTCCCCCCTACTGATCTACTCCGTTCCTCTCGTGCGAACTAAGATGAAAATGAAGAACAACACAAGGGACACAATGTTTATACTGGTTCGGGCCACCGTTGTGGTGTAATACCCTACTCCAGTGTGTGGTGTGGTGGATTGCCTTTGGGGCTGATGGTGGACAGTACAAGGAAAGAACAGCCTCGCGAGAGGTGTTCTTGAGCTGGTGGGATGAACTACTAGGGTGAGTTCAGTCGCCTCTCTCTCTCTCTGCTATGGTTCTACCAGATTTCCAGCCGTCCCCTCCTTCTGTGGTGGCTAGCTCTATTTATAGAGGCCCTGGGCCTCTCCCCAAATAATGAGCGGGAAGGGCGCCAACAATTGGCCATTTCGAAGGGGAACATCTAGTACAAGTTATCCTGACCAAAGGTGGTCTTCGGCTGCCAAACGCACTGGCGATGACGCCGTCTTGGGCTCCACACTGACCTCCGTCCTGCCGTCCGACTGGTCTTGGTATCATTGCACCGGAATGGTAACCTTTGTCTGATGCCTTGGCCTGTGCTTGCCCCATTTGCACCAAAGGGGAAACAAGGACACTGCACAAGCCGACGCCCGCCTGGTCTCGATCGTCATGGCTTGCGTCACGGGTTCCTCGCGAGGTACTCCTGCCTTGATCTCTCCGCCTCCTCCGAGCCTGCCTGATGAGGCTGCCTCTGAGGAAGCTTCCTGTCGTCCACCCCGCGAGGCTTGGCCCCTCGCGAGGGTCTCGAGCTTGAGCTGATGAAGATGGGCCGCGCTGGGCCCCTACTTGAGCCACGCCGCAGGCCACAGGCAGGCAAGTCTGGGGACCCCCGTTCCCAGAACGCCGACATCGATAGTTCAGTGTGCCATGCTTTATGGCTTAGAACCGGGACTTCAACAACGTTTTGGACATCATGGAGCATATGAGATGTTGCAGGAGTTGAAGTTAATATTTCAAGCAAATGACCGGATTGAGAGATATGAAGTCTCCAATAAGTTCTACAGTTGCAAGATGGAGGAGAATAGTTCTACCAGTGAACATATACTCAAAATGTTTGGGTATAATAATCACTTGATTCAACTGGGAGTTAATCTTCCAGATGATAGTGTCATTGACAGAATTCTTCAATCACTGCCACCAAGCTATAAGAGCTTCGTGATGAACTATAATATGCAAGGGATGGATAAGACTATTCCTGAGCTCTTCATGATGCTAAAGGCTACGAAGGTAGAAATCAAGAAGGAGCATCAAGTGTTGATGGTCAACAAGACCACCAATTTCAAGAAAAAGGGTAAAGGTAAGAAGGGGAACTTCAAGAAGAACGGCAAGCAAGTTGCTGCTCAAGTGAAGAAACCCAAGTTTGGACCTAAGCCTGAGACTGAGTGCTTCTACTGCAAAGGGACTGGTCACTTGAAGCGGAACTGCCGCAAGTATTTGGCGGATAAGAAATATGGCGAGGTGAACAAAGGTATATGTGATATACATGTTATTGATGTGTACCTTACTAATGCTCGCAGTAGCACCTGGGTATTTGATACTAGTTCTGTTGCTAATATCTGGAACTCGAAACAAGGACTACGGATTAAGCGAAGATTGGTTAAGGACGAGGTGACGATGCGCATGGGAAATGGTTCCAAAGTTGATGTGATCGCGGTCGGCATGCTACCTCTACATTTACCTTCGGGATTAGTTTTAGACCTAAATAATTGTTATTTGGTGCCAGCGTTGAGCATCAACATTATATCTGGATCTTGTTTGATGCGAGACGGTTATTCATTTAAATATGAGAATAATGGTTGTTCTATTTATATGAGCAATATCTTTTATGTTCATGCACCCTTGAAGAGTGGTTCATTTTTGATGAATCTCGATAGTAGTGATACACATATTCATAATATTGAAGAAAAAAGATGCAGAGTTGATAATGATAGTGCAACTTATTTGTGGCACTGCCGTTTAGGTCATATTGGTGTAAAGCGCATGAAGAAACTCCCTTCTAATGGACTTTTGGAATCACTTGATTATGAATCACTTGGTACTTGCGAACCATGCCTCATGGGCAAGATGACTAAAATGCCGTTCTCCGGAAAAATGGAGCGAGCAACAGATTTTTTGGAAATCATACATACTGATGTATGTGGTCCGATGAATATAGAGGCTCGTGGCTGGTATCATGATTTTCTCACCTTCACAGATGATTTAAGCAGATATGGGTATATCTACTTAATGAAACACAAGTCTAAAACATTTGAAAAGTTCAAAGAATTTTAGTGTGAAGTGGAAAATCATCATAACAAGAAAATAAAGTTTCTACGACCTGATTGTGGAGGAGAATATTTGAGTTACGAGTTTGGTCTTCATTTGAAATAATGCGGAATAGTTTCACAACTCACGCCACCCGGAACACCACAGCGCAACGGTGTGTCCGAACGTCGTAATCGTACTTTACTAGATATGGTGCGATCTATGATGTCTCTTACTGATTTACCGCTATCATTTTGGGGTTATGCTTTAGAGATGACTGCATTCACGTTAAATAGGGCAACATCTAAATCCATTGAGACGACGCCTTATGAAATGTCATTTGGCAAGAAACCAAAGTTGTCGTTTCTTAAAGTTTGGGGCTGCGATGCTTATGTGAAAAAGCTTCAACCTGATAAGCTCGAACCCTAATCGGAGAAATGTGTCTTCATAGGATACCCAAAGGAGATCATTGGGTATACCTCTATAACAGATCCGAAGGCAAGACATTCGTTGCTAAGAATGGATCCTTTCTAGAAAAGGAGTTTCTCTCGAATGAAGTGAGTGGGAGGAAAGTAGAACTTGATGAGGTAACTGTACCTGCTCCCCTATTGGAAAGTAGTTCATCATAAAAATCTGTTCCTGTGACTCCTACACCAATTAGTGAGGAAGCTAATGATGTTGATCATGTAACTTCAGATCAAGTTACTACCGAACCTCGTAGGTCAACCGGAGTAAGATCCGCACAAGAGTGGTACGGTAATCCTGTTCTGGAGGTCATGTTACTTGACCATTACGAACCTACGAACTACGAGGAAGCGATGATGAGCCCAAATTCCGCAAAATGGCTTGAGGCCATGAAATCTGAGATGGGATCCATGTATGAGAGCAAAGTGTGGACTTTGGTTGACTTGCCCAATGATCGGCAAGCCATCGAGAATAAATGGATCTTCAAGAAGAAGACTGACGCTGACGGTAATGTTACTATCTACAAAGCTTGACTTGTTGCGGAAGTTTTTCGACAAGTTCAAGGAGATGACTATGATGAGACTTTCTCACCTGTAGCGATGCTTAAGTCCGTCCGAATCATGTTAGCAATTGCCGCATTTTATGATTATGAAATTTGGCAAATGGATGTAAAGACTGCATTCCTGAATGGATTTCTGGAAAAGGAGTTGTAAATGATGCAACCTGAAGGTTTTATCGATCCAAAGGATGCTAACAAAGTGTGTAAGCTCTAGCGATCCATCTATGGACTGGTGCAACTCGGAGTTGGAATAAATGTTTTGATAGTGTGATCAAATCATATGGTTTTATACAGACTTTTGGAGAAGCCTGTATTTACAAGAAAGCGAGTGGGAGCTCTGTAGCATTTCTAATATTATATGTAGATGACATATTGTTGATTGGAAATTATATAGAATTTATGCATAGCATAAAAGGATATTTGAATAAGAGTTTTTCAACGAAAGACCTCGGTGAAGCTGCTTATATATTGGGCATCAAGATCTATAGAGATAGATCAAGACGCTTAATTAGAATTTCACAAAGCACATACCTTGATAAAGATTTGAAGAATTTCAAAATGGATCAAGCAAAGAAAGGGTTCTTCCCTATGTTACAAGGTGTGAAGTTGAGTCAGACTCAATGCCCGACCATTGCAGAAGATAGAGAGAAAATGAAAGGTGTTCCCTATGCTTCGGCCATTGGCTCTATCATCTATGCAATGCTGTGTACCAGACCTGATGTGTGCCTTGCTATTAGTTTAGCAGGGAGGTACCAAAGTAATCCAAGAGTGGATCACTAGACATCGGTCAAGAACATCCCGAAATACCTGAAAAGGACTAAGGATATGTTTCTCGTTTATGGAGGTGACAAAGAGCTCATTGAGGGAGTCCCGGACTAATGGGTCCTCGGGGTCCGGCCTGTTATCCATGGGCCGGACGGATGTGTTGTGAAGACATGAAGGCCGAAGATTATACCTGAGTCCGGATTGGACTCTCCTTGGCGTGGAAGGCAAGCTTGGCGACCGACTATGAAGATTCCTTCTTATGTAACCGACTCTATGTAAACCCTAGATCCCCTCGGTGTCTATATAAACCGGAGGGGATAGTCCGGAAAGGACACATTCATTATCATAGTCATATAGGCTAGGATTTTAGGGTTTAGCCATCACGATCTCGTGGTAGATCAACTCTTGTAACACCCATATTCATCAATATCAATCAAGCAGTGCATAGGGTATTACCTCCATAGAGAAGGCCCGAACCTGGGTAAACATTGTGTCCCCTATCTCCTGTTACCATCGATCCTAGACGCACAGTTCGGAACCCCCTACTCGAGATCCGCCGGTTTTGACACCGGCATTGGTGCTTTCATTGAGAGTTCCACTGTCCCATCCATGAAAGGTTCAATGGATACTTTAATCACCTATAGCGATGCTGTCCAAGGAGAAACCTTCCTCCCCAGACATATTTTCGTGTTCGGTGGCTTCGTACTGTGGGCCAACTCGCTTGGCCATCTGGAGCAGATCGATAGCTATGCCCCCAGACATTAGGTCAGGTTCGGAAGCTTGAACTACGTCGCGGATATCTGTGGAGACTTGATCTTCAATGTATTTGAGATCGCAGCGATCGCTCCCCCTCGCTCCAATGAAAATGACCTAAATCTGTCACCGGATCACATCCAATGGATGGTCCCTGCTGCTGCAACGGCCTTAGAACCGGAGCAAATCATGCCATCCGAAGCCACAGAGTCCCCAGCGTTGGAGCCACACACGGACTCGGCACCCCGCGATATCAACATCAATGGAACTCCGGACTCGTCTCTGGCTATGAGTTCCGAATCGGGTACGCCTGTGGACACCGAGCTAGATCGGTTATCGATTTTCAAATTTAGCACCGCAGACATCTTCCAGCACTCACCCTTGGGTGATGTGCTAAACTCTTTAAAGAACTTGTCCTTGGGGAAGGACTCATAGCCGAACTATGTTCAGTTTGAGCCAGAGGCTGATGATGGGAAATTCTGTTTCCCACCCGCCACCCACTTCATAGCCACTGTCGATGATTTAATCGACGTGCTCGATTATGGCTCCAAAGACATCGACGGTATGGACGACGATGCCGACCAGGAGCAAGGCCAAAACCCGCCATTTACTGGATGTTGGACGGCCACCTCTTCATACGATGTGTACATGGTCGACACACCTAAAAAAGCTAGCGACAATGACAAAGGAGATCCAGTTGCGAATAAACCTTTTGAGACACAGTCCAAGCGCCGACGCCCTAAACGCCGCGCTAAGCCTTGTCGCTCAAATGACGGAAATACTGGCACCGGAGAAAATAGTACTCCGGGCGACGCCGAAAATAACGAAGACCCTGTCGGGGCTGCATCCGAACAGGAGGAACACGACAACAGACAAGATAACCCTGATAATCAGACCATGCCCAATGACCCAGACGATGATAGTTATCGTCCAGTCTTCAAGGATGACGAGAGCCTCGGCAATGAGGACTTCATCGTGCCTGAGGCACCCATCAAGCAGGAGCGCTTCCAGCGCCAGCTAATAGCCACCGCGAGAGGCCTGAAGAAGAAGCAGCAACAGCTTCAAGCCGATCAAGACCTGCTCATTGATAGGTGGATTGATGTCCTGGCAGCCGAAGAATACGGCCTCAAGCGCCCAGCTAAGAGTTACCCAAAGCATAGACTGCTACCTCAGTTCGATGAGGAGGCACTAAAGCCCATACCTCCCTCACGCAATACGGACCGACTACCTCGCGGTCGAGATAAAGCGGCAACTCAGGCCGAACAACAGCCCGCCCCACTACCTCACAAAAACAGGGACAAAATAGCTCGGGACCTTACATACGACCTTCGGTAGGAGCTGGACAGCAGAGCAAGACACACCAGATCAATCTAAGGATCGCGAGGACGCTTCCCAACTCGGGATGATGGCTACCTATTCGGGCGTGACAAACCTAGTCACACCCAGGCCGATAACCAGAGACGCACTCCATCGGAGGTGCGCCGTGATGCGGCCCGATATAGAGGCGCCGCACACCCTCTATGCTTCACAGATGAGGTGCCGGATCACGAATTTCACGAGGGATTCAAGCCCATCAATATCGAATCATACGACGGAACAAGCGACCCCGCAATATGGATTGAGGACTTTATTCTCCACATCCACATGGCCCAGGGAGACGATCTCCACGCCATCAAATACCTTACACTGAAAACTCAAAGGGCCAGCTAGACACTGGCTGAATAGCCTACCCGAGAATTCCATCGGCAGCTGGGAGGACCTGGAAGAGGCCTTTCTTGATAACTTCCAAGGTACATATGTCCGGCCACCCGATGCCGACGACTTAAGCCACATAGTTCAACAACCTGGAGAATCAGCTAGAAAATTCTGGACTAGGTTCCTAACCAAAAAGAACCAGATCGTTGATTGTCCGGATGCCGAAGCCCTAGCGGCCTTCAAACACAGCATCCGTGACGAATGTCTAGCATGCCACCTCAGCCAAGAAAAACCAAAGTCCATGGCAGCCCTTACGGCACTCATGACCTGCTTTTGCATGGGAGAGGACAGCTGGCTGGCTCGTAGTAAAAGCACAGCCAGTGAGACAGGCCCCTCTGAGGCCAAGAACAGCTCCGGAAAGATCCGGCGCAACAGACACAAACGCCGAAGCAATGGCGACAACATCGACGACACCGCCATTAATGCCAGATTCAACGGCTCCAAGTACGGACAGCGAAACAAGACCTACAAAAGGAACAGTGAGGGACCATCCAGCCTAGATCGCATACTTGATCGTCCGTGCCAAATACATGGTACCCTAGACAAACAAGCCAATCACACCAACAGAGACTGTTGGGTTTTCCAACAGGCTAGCAAGTTAAATGCCAAAAACAAAGAAAAGGGATCACAAAGTGAGGATGAGGACGAAGAACCCCGGCAGCCGAACACCGGAGCGCAGAAGAAATTCCCCCGTCAAGTCAAAATGGTGAACATGATATACGCTACACACATCCCCAAAAGGGAGCGCAAGCGAGCACTTAGGGACGTCTACGCGGTAGAGCCAGTCGCCCCAAAATTCAATCCATGGTCGTCATTCCCGATCACCTTGGATCGCCAAGATCATCCAACTAGTATCCAGCATGGAGGCTCAGCCGCACTGGTCCTTGACCCAATCATCGATGGATTTCACCTAACATGAGTCCTAATGGACGGCGGTAGCAGCCTCAACCTGCTCTATCAGGATACAGTGCGGAAGATGGGCATTAATCCCTCATGAATCAAAACCACAAAGACTACCTTTAAAGGACTCATACCAGGCGTTGAAGCCCACTGCACGGGATCAATCATGCTGGAGGTGGTATTCGGTTCCCCGGACAACTTCCGAAGCGAGGAGTTAATCTTTGATATCGTCCCCTTCCGCAGTGGCTACCACGCATTACTCGGACGAACCATGTTCGCTAGATTCAACGCGGTACCACACTATGCTTATCTCAAGCTGAAGATGCCTGGTCCGCGTGGCGTCATAACAGTCAACGGAAACACAGAACGCTCCCTCTTGACAGAGGAGCACACCGCCGCCCTAGCAGTAGAGGTACAAAGCGGCTTTCTCAAGCAGCAGCATAGTCTGGCTGCCGAGCCCCTAGACATCATTAAGAGGGTCCGGACCACACTGCAACATGATAGCGTGGCTCGTCAAGAGCTCGATTAGCAATTCGGCCTCCGTCCCAATCCCGGTGAGGTAGTGGCATTCATACCACGCGTCCATAACCACGCACTCAAAATTCCATGGGCATCGACGGAGGCACAAGCTATCCTGGATCCACGGTTCGGCCAGACCGATCCCGGACACACATATAACTTTACTATCTCTTTTTTCTTGTTTCAAGTTTCTCCTATGGGGGCCTCCTTCGACGGCCTGATTAACGATCCCGTTAAAGGACAAACACACTGGATTGACACGGAGCACAAGCGTACATGGGAAGCCCTAGAGGCAAACCATTTTAGGACCCACGCGCAATCCGCCTTCGGGTATGGCATGTCAAATAGCCGGTTGCTTTCTGCATTATCTTGTACCAATGTGGTCGGATGCATAAACCCAACTATAATGGAAACAGTTCATGAGCCAAGTTCAAGGGCTCCGGACCCTATGTCTGTTCTCCCTCTGTTATCCTTTATATTTCTTATTTCCTAGCAGTCGTACACTCTGGTATGTGTCATATTTTCCAGGGGATCCCCATCGCCCCATGATACGACAACAAATCCCGAACAATACCTAAAGATAAGCTCGGCACCCTGAATTTAGCATTATATGCATTGGCTCCGAATCATGTCTTTGGTCAATAGTTGGGTTGCTCGGCTCCTGTGCTTGCTACCCTACATTCCACTAAATCGGCTAGGGTAGTAAAGGGAGAACTACTGCGATTGTGCCTTGGCCTTGACCAGATGAGCACCTCAGTAGAGAAAGCCGAAAACTGACTGTCATGATACGGCGAGAGCTGGTCAGCTGTTCGAGTGTCACAAATCGTTAGAGATTTTTTTTCTACATTATGCGAAAGATCGGCACTTCCCGATCAGATGCTAACAACCCCCTGGTTCGAACTAGGGGATGTACCCATGCTTTATTATAAAAATCCTATGGCTAAGTGAGGGCATTTAAGCCGTACAGTCTGATTGCCATGTTTGTTGCGCTAAAAAACTCCTTCATGGACCATACAATTGGATCAAGATTGTTTAGATTCCATTCCGAACACCTACATACTACTTATGTGAGGGCAGAAGCCGATGACTGGCCAACCCTCAGATTACATACAAAATGGCCGCACATGAGGAAACAATTCAAAGCATAACAATATTACATTACAAAACAGGCTTTGTTCCCATAGTACAAGGCAAAGGTAACATGAATACAGTTACTCAAATACAATATCCTGCAAACATTGTGCTGCCGCAAGACGAGAACCCTCCAAAACATCCACAAGATACCATTCGGGTGTGCGGTGTTCCTTGCCCTCCGGTGGCCCTCTAGTCACCTCAACGGCGTCCATCTTCACCCACCACATCTTGCAACGGGCGAAGGCCATGCGGGCACCTTCAATGCAGGCCGAGCGCTTGACAACGTCCAGCCGAGGACAGAGTTCACCATTCGCCTCACGAGTTCGAAGTAGCTACTTGGCATAGCTTCGGCTGGCCATAGCCGGATTATGAAATCCTTCATGGCTAGTTCGGCCACCCTATGCAGCTCCACCAGCTGTTTCAGCTGATCGGTGAAGGACACGGGATGCTCTGGCGCCGCATACTGCGACCAAAATAGCTTCTCCATAGAATCTCCTCCTTCAGCTTGGTAGAACTCCGCGGCGTCTGATACACTATGTGGCAAATCCGCAAATGCTCCTGGGGAACTCCGAACCCGGGTTAGTAAAAGGTACTGCTTCTCCGCATACTTGGTTTGCATCTTAAATGCCTTACCCACCGTGATCTTCTTGGCCTCCTGGATCTCCTGGAGGGCAGCCTGGGCCTCATTCCGTGCGGTCTCCGCGCTCTGACGAGCCTTGGCGAGTTTGGTCCCATGAACCAACGCATCATGCTCCAAGGCTTCGCATTTCATGACCGCATCCTGGAGCTCCTGCTGGATTTCTTTGACCCGGGCCATGGACTTCTTACGGGCAGCTTGCTGCTGGACAGCCTTCTCCTCGCCCTCGCCCAGGGCCTTCTTCAGGGCCCTGACCTCGATCGCGGATCCTACACATATTATGATGCAACGGTCAATATACAGTGCAAGTCGTCACTCACCTTGCTTCTCCTGGAGCTGAACCTTAACCTCGCCGAGCTCAGTCTCGGTCCGCTCTAGCCTCTGCCTCAGCTCAGAGACTTCAGCAGCATGGGAGGTTGCGGCCAACAGCGATGCCTACTCATTCACACATATTACGTTAGTCTCCTACAACAGAAGAATTGTTCCTCTGTCCGGTTATTCTTGTCGAACACCGGACAGTGTCTCAGGGGCTATTGGCTACACGGGGTTTTTCTCTTTCTTACCTTGAAACTTGTCAACAGGCTGCTGCAAGCTTCATTCAGTCCACTCTTGGCAGACTGAATCTTCTTGATCACAGCACCCATAAGGACATGGTGCTCGTCCATGACAGAGGCGCTTCGAAGCGCCTCCATCAGGTTATCCGGTGCCCCTGGATGGACAGGGGCCACCAGTGGAAGCGGCGCATCCCCCTCCTTTAAAGGGGGCCGCTCGCCTGACTCCGGAGCCATATGGGCCTCCGGAATCATATCCGGCTAAGGGTCGAATTGGATACAACCCTTTACGCCAATCTCTATGGGGATCGGCTCCCCCACGTGTCCGGCAGTGGAGGTCTCGCCTTGTGGCGCCTCCCAGACAGTGCCCTGGGCTCCTCCCCGGTTCGGAGCGGCCCTCAGAGAAAACACTTAGGTGTCATCCCTGGCCCTGGGGGAATAAGCGGGCGGTGGCGACATGCTCGCCATCTCCGACGAAGCCAAAGAACCCCCAGATGAGGATCACTGGATAAGGTCCCGGGCCAGACTACAATAGCACAATTAACTATGTCATGATAACGAAGAGCTAGATGTGCGCATGAGTGAGCTGTGTCACTTACGATGCGGCCCGGGGCTTAGCGCGGGAGCGTCTCTTCGGACTGCTATCAACGTCTCACGTGGTGTTGATTGCTGGGACTCTCTTCCCCTTCTTGGGCGTGTATCCCTCCGGATGCGTCGAAGCCGCCCTCTTCTTCTTCCTCTCCTTAAGGGGAGGGTTGTTTTCCTCCTCCTCCTCCTCTTCCTCGCCGTTGTCCTCAGGGACAGAGGAATGGGCTTCATCGTCTTCGGACGTCACGTCCGAAGTGCCCTTACGACGGGGGGCACCCTTGGCCTTCTTCTTCGACACCTTATAAGGCGCCGGCACCAGCATCTTCGCTAGACGCGGGATGACCAGTTCTTCAGGCAGCGGAGCCGGACATCGGGTACGCTTTGCCCTCTCCATCCAGTCCTGGAAATGCAATAATAAGCTCAGACATCATCCTTGAGATGATTAAGTTGGGGATACATCGAAAAATAGCATACCCCACTGGCCAGGTGTTTACAATCGTGACCATGGTCTGAATCTATGGCCGGTGGCTTCTCATTGCCCTCAAAGAGCAACTTCCATGTGCCTTCGTGAGTAGTACCGAAGAGCCTCACCAGAGTCTGATCCTTCTTTGGGTTGAACTCCCACAGAGGACAGCTTTGGTGCTGACATGGAAGGATCTGGCGAACCAGCATCACCTGGATCACATCAACGAGCTTGACCTTTTTGGTTGACATGCTCTGAACGCGCGTCTGCAACGCTATCAACTCGTCAGGGGAACCCCAATCCGGACTCTTCTCGACCCAGGAGGTGAGTCGCGTGGGGGCGCCGGAGCGGAATTCGGCAGCTGCGGCCCAGGTGGTGCCACGAGGTTCTGTAATGTAGAACCACTGCTTCTGCCAGTCCTTCACTATGTCCACAAAAGTGCTTTTGGGCCAGGATACGTTGGACAACTTGCTCACCATAGCTCCTCCGCACTCCGCGTGCTGGCCGTCCACCACCTTCGGCTTCACGTTGAAGACTTTGAGCCACAGCCCGAAGTGGGGTTGGATGCGGAGGAAGGCCTCGCACACGATGATAAACGCCGAGATGATGAGGAAGGAATTCGGGGATAGATCATGGAAATCTATCCCGTAATAGTACATCAGCCCGCGGATGAAAGGGTGGAGTGGAAACCCTAGCCCGCGGAAGAAATGGGGGAGGAACACCACCCTCTCGGTGGGCTTCAGCATGGGGAGACTTGTCCCTCGGCCGGCAGGCGGTGAGTGATCTCCTTCGCCAAGTATCCGGCCGCCCAAAGCCCCGTAATGTTCTCCTCCTTGACGGAGCAAACCATCCAATTGTGCTGACCTCCGGATCCGGACATGGTTCCTTGGGTGGGAAGGAGATGAGAACTTGGGCGTTGGAGCTCGAGATTGGAAGGCGAAGACAGAGAGAGGGCGTGAGGGAGGAAGAGGGAATCCTTATCCCCTTATAAAGGCAACGAACATTGAACGCCTCCTCACTCACCTTAATATTTGCCTATTCCCAAGGGCTGTATAAACGGCACGGTTGGGTTACCCACACCGGTATTGATGAGAATCACATAATAAAGGGGCACGATCTCTGCTTCGACAATACGTGTCAATGGCAACCGCGTCTCGAAACGTGGAGCGGCAGACGAAAAACGGTCCGAAATTATGACCGGACAGAAATGATGTCATACTGTAAAAGCTGTCAGCAGATTAGACTCGTGCAAAAATATATGTTCTCTCTACGGTTATGTATGGTGTGTGTGACAGGTATGGATACTATCATCATGTCCGAAGACTATTTTGAAGTTTGGATAAAAGGGAACCCGCGTTGCAATGCCGAAGACAATCTGCGTGCCGAACTCCCCGTCATTGAAGCCAGGTTCTAGGGCTACTGAGGGAGTCCTGGACTGAGGGGTCCTCGGGTGTCCGGCCTGTTATCCATGGGCCGGACGAATGGGCTGTGAAGACTTGAAGGCCGAAGATTATACCTGAGTCCGGATTGGACTCTCCTTGGCAAGGAAGGCAAGCTTGGCGACCGACTATGAAGATTCCTTCTTATGTAACCGACTCTATGTAAACCCTAGACCCCCTCGGTGTCTATATAAACTCGAGGGGATAGTCCGGAAAGGACATATTCATTACCATAGTCATATAGGCTAGGCTTTTAGGGTTTATCCATCACGATCTCGTGGTAGATCAACTCTTGTAACACCCATATTCATCAATATCAATCAAACAGGACATAGGGCATTACCTCCATAGAGAGGGCCCGAACCTGGGTAAACATTGTGTCCCCTATCTCCTGTTACCATCAATCCTAGACACACAGTTAGGGACCCCCTACCCGAGATCCGCCGGTTTTGACACCGACACTCGTTGTAAATGGTTACATCGATGCAAGCTTTGACACTGTTCCGGATGACTCTAAGTCACAAACCGGATACATGTTTATATTAAACGGTGGAGCTGTTAGTTGGTGCAGATCTAAGCAAAGCGTCGTGGCGGGATCTACATGCGAAGCGGAGTACATAGCTGTTTCGGAAACAACAAATGAAGGAGTCTGGATGAAGGAGTTCATATCCGATCTAGGTGTCATACTTAGTGCATCGGGTCCAATGAAAATCTTTTGTGACAATACTGGTGCAATTGCCTTGGCAAAGGAATCCAGATTTCACAAGAGAACCAAGCACATCAAGAGACGCTTCAATTATCCGCGATCAAGTCAAGGAGGGAAACATAGAGATTTGCAAGACACATATGGATCTGAATGTTGCAGACCCATTGACTAAGCCTCTCTCACGAGCAAAACATGATCAGCACCAAGACTCCATGGGTGTTAGAATCATTACTGTGTAATCTAGATTATTGACTCTAGTGCAAGTGGGAGACTGAAGGAAATATGCCCTAGAGGCAATAATAAAGTTGTTATTTATATTTCCTTATATCATGATAAATGTTTATTATTCATGCTAGAATTGTATTAACCGGAAACTTAGTACATGTGTGAATACATAGACAAACAAAGTGTCACTAGTATGCCTCTACTTGACTAGCTTGTTGAATCAAACATGGTTAAGTTTCCTAACCATAGACATGAGTTGTCATTTGATTCACGGGATCACATCATCAAATTATGATGTGATTGACTTGACCCATTCTGCTAGCTTAGCATTTGATCGTTTAGTATATTGCTATTGCTTTCTTCATGATTTATACATGTTCCTATGACTATGAGATTATGCAACTCCCGAATACCAGAGGAACACTTTGTGTGCTATGAAACGTCACAACGTAATTGGGTGATTATAAAGGTGCTCTATAGGTGTCTCTGATGGTACTTGTTGAGTTGGCATAGATCGAGATTAGGATTTGTCACTCCGATTGTCGGAGAGGTATCTCTGGGCCCTCCCGGTAGTGCACATCACTATAAGCCTTGCAAGAAACGCAACTAATGATTTAGTTTTGGGATGATGTATTATGAAATGAGTAAAGAGACTTGCCGGTAACGAGATTGAACTAGGTATTGAGATACCGACGATCGAATCTCGGGCAAGTAACATACCGATGACAAAGGGAACAACGTATGTTGTTATGCGATTTGACCGATAAAGATCTCCGTAGAATATGTAGGAACCAATATGAGCATCCAGGTTCCTCTATTGGTTATTGACTAGAGATGAGTCTCGGTCATGTCTACATAGTTCTCGAACCCATAGGGTCCGCACGCTTAACGTTCGGTGACAATCAGTATTATGAGTTTTTGTGTTTTGATGTACCGAAGGTAGTTCGGAGTCCCGGATGTGAGCACGGACATGACAAGGCGTCTCGAAATGGTCGAGACATAAAGATTAATATATTGGACGGCTACATTCGGACACCGGAAGGGTTTCAGGTGATCTCGGAGAAAACCAGAGTGCCGGAGGGGTTACCGGAACCCCCCGGGGGCTAATGCGCCTTGATGGGCCCTAGTGTAGAGAGAGAGGGGCCGGCCAGGGCAGGCCTCGCGCCCCCTCCCCTTGAGTCCGAATAGGACAAGGAAGGGGGTGGGGGGGGGGGGCGGCGCCCCCCTTGCTTTTCCCCTCTCCCACTCCTTCCTTCCCCCTCCTAGTGGGACTTGGAAAGGGGAGTCCTACTCCTACTAGGAGGAGGACTCCTCTTGGCGCGCCCTCCTAGGGCCTGTCGGCCTTCCCCCTTGCTCCTTTATATACGGGGGCAGGGGCACCCCATGGACACACAAGTTGATCATTGATCTTTTAGCCGTGTGCGGTGCCCCCTCCACCATAATCCACCTCGGTCATATTGTAGCGGTGCTTAGGTGAAGCCCTGTGTCGGTAGCTTCATCAACACCGTCATCACACCGTCGTGCTGACGGAACTCTCCCGTGAAGCTCTACTGGATCATGAGTTCGTGAGACGTCATCGAGCTGAATGTGTGCAGATCGCGGAGGTGCCATACGTTCGGTACTAGGACCGGTCAATCATGAAGATGTATGACTACATCAATAGCGGAAGCGTTATGACAAGGCGGTTGATGTAGTCATACATCTTCACGATCGACCGATCCTAGTACCAAAAGTACGGCATCTCCGCGATCTGCACACGTTCGGCTCGGTGACGTCCCACGAACTCATGATCCAGTAGAGTGTCGAGGGAGAGCTTCGTCAGCACGACGGCATGATGACAGTGATGATGATGCTCCCGGAACGGGGCTTCGCCTAAGCACCACTACAGTATTACCGAGGTGGATTATGGTGGAGGGGGGACCGCACATGGCTAACAGATCAATGATCAACTTGTGTGTCTATGGGGTGCCCCGTTCTCCCGTATATAAAATAGTGTAGGAGGGGGGAGGGCCGGCCCTCTATGGCGCACCCTGGAGGAGTCCTACTCCCTCCGGGAGTAGGATTCCCCCTTCCCTAGTTGGACTAGGAGAGAAGGATGGGGAGAGAGGGAGGAAGGAAAGGGGGGTGCCGCCCCCCTTCCTAGTCCAATTCGGACCATAGGGGGAGGGAGCGCACGGCCTGCCCTGGCTTCCTATCTCTCTCTCTCTCTCTCTCTCTCTCTCTCTCTCTCTCTCTCTCTCTCTCTCTCTCCTCTAAAGCCCATTAGGGCCAATATACTCCCCGCGGGTGGGGGGTTCGATAACCCCGCTCATACTCCGGTATATGCCCAAACTCACTCGTAACCTTTCCGATGTCCAAACATAGGCTTCCAATATATCGATCTTTATGTCTCGACCATTTCGAGACTCCTTGTCATGCCCATGATCACACCCGGGACTCCGAACAACCTTCGGTTCATCAAAACACATAAACTCATAATACTGATCGTCACCGAGCGTTAAGCGTGCGGACCCTACGGGTTCGAGAACTATGTAGACATGACCGAGACACATCTCCGGTCAATTACCAATAGCGGAACCTAGATGTTCTTATTGGCTCCCACATATTCTACGAAGATCTTTATCGGTCAAACCGCATAACGATATACATTGTTCCCTTTGTCATCGGTATGTTACTTGCCCAAGATTCGATCATCGGTATCTCAATTCCTAGTTCAATCTCATTACCGGCAAGTCTCTTTACTCGTTTTGTAATGCATCACCCCGCAACTAACTCATTAGTCACATTCCTTGCAAGTCTTATATTGATGCGCATTACCGAGAGGGCCCAGAGATACCTCTCCGACAATCGGAGTGACAAATCCTAATATCGATCTATGCCAACTCAACAAACACCATCAGAGACACCTGTAGAGCACACTTGTAATCACCCAGTTACGATGTGACGTTTGGTAGCACACAAAGTGTTCTTCCGGTATTTGGGAGTTGCATGATCGCATAGTCATAGGAACATGCATAAGTTATGGAGAAAGCAATATCAACAAACTAAACGATCATCGTGCAATGCTAACAGAATGGGTCAAGTCAATCACATCATTCTCTAATGATGTGATCTCGTTAATCAAAGGACAACTCATGTCTATGGCTAGGAAACTTAACCATCTTTGATTCAACAAGCTAGTCAAGTAGAGGCATACTAGTGACACTCTGTTTGTCTATGTATTCACACATGTACTAAGTTTCCGGTTAATACAATTCTAGCATGAATAATAAACATTTATCATGATATAAGGAAATATAAATAACAACTTAATTATTGCCTCTACGACATATTTCCTTCAGTCTCCCACTTCCACCAGAATCAATAATCTATATTACACAACAATGATTCTAACACCCATGGAGTCTTGGTGCTGATCATGTTTTGCTCGTGAGAGAGGCTTAGTCGATGGGTCTGCAATATTCAGATCCGTATGTATCTTGCAAATCTCTATGTCTCCCTCCTTGACTTGATCACGTATGGAATTGAAGCGTCTCTTGATGTTCTTAGTTCTCTTGTGAATTCTGGATTCCTTTGCCAAGGCAATTGCAGCAGTATTGTCACAAAAGATTTTCATTGGACACGATGCACTAGGTATGACACCTAGATCGGATATGAACTCCTTCATCCAGACTCCTTCATTTGCTGCTTCCGAAGCAGCTATGTATTCCGCTTCACACGTAGATCCCGCCACGACACTCTTCTTGGAACTACACCAACCGACAGCTCCACAATTTAATAAAAACATGTATCTGGTTTGTGACTTAGAGTCATCTGGATCAGTGTCAAATCTTGCATAGACGTAACCGTTTACGACGAGCTCTTTGTCACCTCCATATATGAGAAACATATCCTTAGTCCTTTTCAGGTATTTCAGGATGTTCTTGACCGCTGTCAAGTGATCCACTCCTGGATTACTTTGGTACCTCCCTGCTAGACTGATAGCAAGGCACACATCAGGTCTGGTACACAACATTGCATACGTGATAGAGCCTATGGCTGAAGCATAGGGAACACATTTCATTTTCTCTCTATCTTCTGCAGTGGTCGGTCATTGAGTCTGACTCAACTTCACACCTTGTCACACAAGCAAGAACCCTTTCTTTGCTTGATCCATTTTGAACTTCTTCAAAACTTTATCAAGGTATGTGCCTTGTGAAAGTCCAATTAAGTGTCTTGATGTATCTCTATAGATCTTCATGCCTAATATATAAGAAGCTTCACCGAGCTCTTCCATAGAAAAATTCTTATTCAAGTATCCTTTTATGCTATTCAAAAATTCAGTACCATTTCCGATCAACAATATGTCATCTACATATAATATTAGAAATGCTACAGAGCTCCCACTCACTTTCTTGTAAATACAGGCTTCTCCAAAAGTCTGTATAAAACCATATGCTTTGATCACACTATCGAAGCGTATATTCCAACTCCGAGAGGCTTGCACCAGTCCATAAATGGATCGCTGGAGCTTGCACACTTTGTTAGCACCTTTTGGATCGACAAAACCTTCTGGTTGCATCATATACAACTCTTCTTTAAGATATCCATTAAGGAAAGCAGTTTTTACATCAATTTTCCAAATTTCATAATCATAAAATGCGGCAATTGCTAACATGATTCAGACGGATTTAAGCATCGCTACGGGTGAGAAGGTGTAACACCCCGGATGTAATTTACCTTATATGTATCCTAACTCTTGTCGTTTCCGGCCTAAGTTATTTTATTTTCTTCGGTGTCGGGTTTTTGTCTCCGTGTGTTGTTGCCTTTGTCATGCATCTCATATCATGTCATCATGTGCATTGCATTTGCATACGTGTTCGTCTCATGCATCCGAGCATTTTCTCCGTTGTCCGTTTTGCATTCCGGCGCTCCTATCTCCTCCGATGCCCCTTTCTACCTCTTTTCGTGTGTGGGGGTTAAACATTTCCGGGTTGGACCGAGACTTGCCATGCGGCCTTGGTTTACTACCGGTAGACCGCCTGTCAAGTTTCGTGCCATTTGGACTTCGATTGATACTCCAACGGTTAACCGAGGGACCGAGAAGGCCTCGTTTGTGTTGCAGCCCAACACCCCTCAAATTTGGCCCAAAACCCACCTAAACATATCCCATCATCTAGAGCGTTCGATCACGATCGTGTGGCCGCAAACCGCACTCCATTTGGAGCTTCCTAGCTCCCTCTATGCCTATATATAGACCCCCTTCCAAAAATCTCGGGTAAACCCTAGACCTTTCCTCTTCACGCGCCGCCGGACAAATCTCTGTCCGCCGGACAACGTCCATTTCACCCCGCCGCCGCCACATGGCGCTTCCGGATTCGTCCGCCGCCCGTGCCCCACATCGTCGCGCCTCCCACCGCGCCGGCCCGCGAGGCCCGGGGCAGGCCCCCGCGGCCC